>NC_139956.1:47582066-47774566 GCF_963454915.1 Gymnoscopelus microlampas
AGACTTTTACTTGTAACAGAGTATGTCTACATTGCAGTATTGATACCTTTACTTAAGTAAAAAATGTAAATACTTTTTCCACCACTGTTGCTTTGCCAGGTCGTACAAAATATTTGGTCAATTTAATCTGCAGAAGAGCTCTCGCCTTGCATAGCTTCCTTGTGCTTTGCAGTGTTGATATGGGCTTGCAGGTCTGAATCTTTATTTGCGTTTCTGCATGTTCATTCACTCACGGAGAGCTCAAGCAGTTCGTCTCAGTGCTGCGAGCCTTATCTTGCTAGCATAATTGACGGCCACAGTCATGGAGTGTACACGAGTGTATGTGCTCAATTGCCAAGCAGACACATGGCCCAACTAACTCCACATTTTCCCCCAAAATTCCTCAATATTCTGCCTGTGACACCAGCTGCTTCGCATCCCATCACTGTACTTGCAGGATGTACAATTAATATCAAACGCATTATGCTCCAATACTTATGCAAATCACTTCGCCAACACAAAATTCACGTCCGGGTGTTTCTTTTCACCAGCCAATCACCCTTCACGTTGCCACGTCCGTTGCCACGTCGCGCTGACGTACGCTAAACAAGCGCTGCCGTGCGCACAATGCAAACGAGCCCAAAGGCGCGCAAAAATAAGCCGACCATTGCTTAGACACAAAGTCAGACCTGGCAACGCAGCCTACGCCAATCATGTGTGAGAGATCTACAAGCTATGGGGCAGAGACGCCACCGTATCTTAGCAACAACTACAGCGCTCACTCTCATTGGTCGTGTCACGCTAAGAGCAGTCTCCAGACAATGGCATCGCTTAGGGTACAAACAGACATCTCCGTTCACGACGGAACGAACGGCCGGAAGTCCCATCCACTCCCATGTAAAAAAAAAAACGGAAACGAAACGCGTCCGTCTTTCCGTTTTTTTTTTAACATGGGAGTGGATGGGACTTCCGGCCGTTCGTTCCGTCGCGAACGGACATGTCTGTTTGTACCCAGACAGCTTGCTGTTACTGCTGTAGCCATCACAGGCAGTTGCAGCACGACGGACAGGGCGCTGTGATAGCTGCCATGTCGCTAACGCTAACGTGGTTGTCATGCCTGCAGCGGCTGTGCAATCACTTTGTCAACAATGCACGTTCGTGTGGTGAATGTCAATATTGCTGCTCAGTTCATCCATTGCAGATGGTGTATGTTTGTGTGTGTCTTCTGGAGAACTATGTAGCTCCACAGCAACTACAGTAACTAACGTAATTTGGCAGGACCGCCCCGTGCAACGCATGTTAGGCTGGGTAACCGTCTTCCACGCCAACATCTCGCCACTCCGACTAGTGGCTTCCGCGTGCGGTTAGGGTTAGGGTGAGGTTTAGGTATAGGGTTCGTTAACGTCCGAAAGGCGACATGTCGGAAAGCCGCCATGTAACCGTTAGGCTGCATTATGGTCATGTAGTAATTTCAGATAATTTCGCTCCGATTAGAGCAGTGCTTATCAACCCTTTCACGCCGCCGCCCCCCCCCCCCCCCCCCCCCCAATACACGTACTTGATCTGGGACCCCCCCATTCTGTTTGACTCCGTTCCACAAGTAAATATTGTGAAAATAGCCGATCTACAAGCTCGCAACGCCTCACGTTGAGAGGCTTTGTAAGCTTGTAGATCGGCTATTTTCTACATGATTGCCTCTTTCTTACATTCTTTGCCAATGTGGCCCATGTTTTCATAGTATAGTTTGTTGACTACTTCTGTTGCAGAAATGGCCATTTCCTTTACTTTCGTTTTTTTATTGTCTCCGCCAGGCCGAAAGGCATGGCGCAAGACTATGTTTCACCCCCTGTCCGTCCGTCTGTGATAGCTAATCTCTCACATCGTTGACTTGATCGCAGCAAAATAACAGCCCGATGTGGAGAGTCAGTGAGAGCTGGATAAACGAGGTAAAATGTGTCAAAAGGAGTCTGTACGGCTGTCGATAAATGAACACATGACGTCGGTGGGAGAGGAGATATTGTGTCTTTTGGACAAACAGCAGCGTGGTGCTGATGTTTGTTGTGTGAAGCAGCTTAATGTCAGAGTGTTTGTGTTGGAGCGCCTCAGTGCGGCTGCAGAGTTCATGTGCAACCTCTTCCAGAGAGACACAGAGACACTAGAAACTCTGCTGGGGAAAAAAAACACTGCTGGGCATTGACTTTCATATGGACATTGATCTACACACTGCAGGTATATCTGCTACACACACAACATCAAACTACACACTGCAGGTATGATGCAGCGTTTGCATTACAGCCAGCATGCCAGCGTAGTTCCCATATGGTTTCAAGGTGGGCTAAACCATATGGACCCCATGTCAGCAATGTCAGCGGCATCCACTTCAGTCCCAACTGCGATGCCCATGCAGGCTATAAGTAGCTTCTACCTGGCCCTTAGGTGGGCCCCAACTAGCCATGTTTATGTGGGACCAAGGCGGGTCCTAACTGGGTTTGCCCATGCAGGCTTTAACTGGGTTCTACCTGGGCCCTAGGTGTACCCTAACCAACCACAGTGCAGTGCCCATCGCTCCAATTGTTGTGACGTCAGGGCTCTCAATACTGCACATTGGTGGAGGAGGAGGGGCCGCAGGGCGACCGCACACATCGCTGAACCAATGGTAGCCCACGGATGTTTCCTCTGGGGATTTACAATCTGCCCCTCTATGCCACATATCATCCGCACTACAGGGTCTTCACTGACCGAGCCACGGCCCCACTGACCCTCATGACGCTACGCCACTTATATGAGTTGCCAAGTGGCCGCGGGCGCAACGTGGGCGTGGCCGCGGGCTAGACGCGAGCCCCCGCGTAGCGGGGGCGAGCTTCTAGTAGCTTTAATGTGAGCGAGGGAGCGCAGTAAGCGCACGGCATGAGTTGAGTGCTGAAATAATACACGTTCTGGGGTTCTGGGTGGACTCCGCCTCTCAGAGTGTGTTTCCAAATGAACTATTGAACAAGCATTGTAAATACGTATGCTTTAATGGTCTGTGACTGTGCTACACAGATATACGAGCAAACCCTGGACATTTGAAGGAAATTACAGAACACACCCGGACAGGCCGGACAGCCCCCCAAAAGAGGACATGTCCGGGTAAAAGAGGCCGTATGGTCAGCCTACCTTAAAAGGATAGGTCACCCAAAAATTATCGGTCCACTGGTCATCAAATGATTGGCTTAGGAATGCGACAAAAACAAAAAAATATCCATGAATTCAAGTCTCCATTGGGGTGAGTAATCGTGACTCAACCCCAAGTCATTTTGGGGGTGAACTATCCCTTAAGCATAGTTTCATTGTGATCCTTTACCCTCAAGACATAGATCTGGATATCTTATTTGTTCAGTTCAAGTTCAAAATTGGCTGAGATATAGTGAAAATAGATTTTTGATTACGGCGGCACCAATTTGCATTAAAATGGTAGCTGGACACTATGACAACATTTTATTATACCTCATCATTTTCAGCACATTGTTTTCCAATCAGAAAACACTGATTAGAAATATATTTCCGGGTGGGGTGGTTATGAAAACCCCTTCTTCCCACTGTACTATGTGAACCAATCACTGCTCTTACCTGTTCAACAAGTTGATCTGTCGGGGCTTCAGAGGGGAAGTGTTTCCTGATCACTTCTGTCACTCTATCAACATTGTCACCAGCAGAGGCAGGTGATTGGTTCTCCAAGAGGTCACTCAAGAGGTCAGCCACGCCTCCTGAACCTGCCAGCACCAACCAGGGTGTGGATTTATTCAAAGACACACTCACCCTCTGATGAAGATATGAGAGAGACAGAGAGAGAGAGAGAGAGAGAGAGAGAGAGAGAGAGAGAGAGAGAGAGAGAGAGAGAGAGAGAGAGGAGAGGGAGAGAGGGAGAGACGGAGGGACAGACAGACAGATTTGCTTACAAACAATTTATTTTATAATATATTCTAATTTCACAGCCTGGCTCTTATTTCTTTACATACAATTCTTTAAAGGATGACTTCACCCATTTTCAACCTATCTTCATATAATTGGTCCTCACTAATGCTCATGATAAGATGGTATACAATTTTGTTCTACTCCGTCTGTGTCTCAGAGGAGGGCTGTATCACTTCAGAAACCTGTCTACCAGTGACATCATCATTTGGCAGGTTTATTTTTTTCAAACATGCTTTCAATTTATTTTACTTAGATTTGTATTAACGTGAGAACAACGGCTTCTATCGAAGCCTGCTAACTTTCCAGTATTAGAAAGCCTGCCGTTTCTATTTGCTTGGATTCCCAGGCAAGAGAGAGAGAGAGAGAGAGAGAGAGAGAGAGAGGTCCATAGCGTTAGGAGGAGAACTCTAACGTGGACCAGAGCTGGGCAACCAACTGGAGTCAAAATACCTCTGAAAGTCTTATGTCAAAGAAATGTGACTGTATGTGCTGTGCTGGCAGTATTGTGCATGTTGTTGGCTCGTTGCCATTCACATGGGTGGCTGTTGCATGTGCACGCATGCCCATGTGCAGTATGTTATACTGCAGTGGTTCTCAAACTGGGGTCCGGGGACCCCCAGGGGTCCTTGAGGAGTTACATGACTGCAACTCTGAGAGTGTACAAATGGAACCAAATGGACTCTTACGGGTCCATTTGGTTCCATTCGTACACTCAGATTTCATAGTATAGATTGGAGTCCCAGATATAGCAAATAGTATCAAATGGGGGTCGTGGCCTAATGCTTATTAAACTGGGAGTCCTTGAAATTTAAGTTTGAGAACCACCGTTATACTTTACTGTATCATTGCAATTAATGAACAGGCTATTGTTTTGGATGAACACAGCACTCTTTACATTATCTGGAATGCATCCTTCTAGCAATAAAGGTCTTAATATATTTAGTTTGAGACAATTTAAGTAAAGAGATCACCATCACATACTGCAGCTCATGGCTCTAGCTCAGAGGTTTTCAACTGGTGGTCATGCATTCAGTAATGTAGGAAAGTGAAGATGTTCTTTTACATTTATTTTCATTATTTTCATTATTTATTTTTTTTGGAGAAACTCAGTAACTTTGTATTTGTATGAATGAAACACAGTCCCTTGTGAAGCTCTGGATGAGTTGTCAGGCACAATTCACAGAGCTCGCAGTAAAAGCAAAATGTATGTGACCTTTTGTAACTACATATCTCTGTGACAGTAATATTTTCATGCTGGCATACTTGAAAAATATGTCCAGGGCAAGGTTCAAGACAGAAAATGACATGAGACATGAGACTCCATTATAGCCAAGAAGAGACACACATGGACCATACGTGCACGTCATGGACAACTAGTGGTCCACTAAACAGTGGTCCACTAAACAGTTCACTCAATGATCTGGTTCATGGACCACTAGTTGAGAAACAGTTCACTCAATGACCTGGTGACCTAAGATGACACGTCAATGTTGTTGACAGCAGAACTGAAACTTCCACAGAAAAGGGAACTGGAATCTAAAGAAGTGGAAGTGTGGCCTGGTTGAGTCATCATTATTAGGAAATGTGCCAGCAGTAATGCCGCGTTCACACCAAGAAAAGCAAAAATATTAATACGCTTTTATTTTCAATGTTATCTCGATGCAAATCAGCTTCTAAATGTTTTAATGAGCTTTTAAAAGCTCACATATAAAAGCGTGCTTTTTTTCTCCCTAGACCTCATTCTTGAAGCTTCTTTTTTTTGCCGTGTCTAGCCCACAGCAGCTATAATGAAAGTAATACTCCTACAATACTCCGGGCTCATAAAAGTCAAGTTATATTGTATACAATCATTGTAATGTAAATGATATTGAATTAATGAATATTGCATTAAGTACTGATTGTACCTCCAGCATGGATGGCTCTCCTGATATGAGCATGCAGAGGACAGGAATGGTAATGCTGCTGCTGTCTGTAAGGACATATGAATATGATTAAATCATTGTATGTCTTGATGATTAATTGAATACATAGGACCACAATGTTTCTTCCAGTGTGAATTGCAGCATAAGATACTATATTGTTTTCACAATACAAAAAATAAAATACAAAATACAAAAATATTTTTTTTTAAAACACCCTCAAAGTTCTCTGATTACAGCTTCTTAAATGTCACGGTTTGCTATGACAGTACAATTAGTATCTTTCTTTAATGGACAAAGACATTATGTGCTCACATTTGGAATTTGGGAAACATATTTAACCATCATTTCTGTTATTTTATAGACCAATTTAATGAATAATAGAGAAAACAATGGACATATTAATTGTTTGGAGCATGTCCAACAAACAATCTGAAAATATAAATAATATTTCACATCAAACTATTACTTTGGTGATTCCTCATTCATCCAGGATGCTTTTACTAACCTTGTTTAAAAAAAAGAAACAAGTGAAGAAACCTAATTGAACTATTCAGTTTAATACATTATAATAAAAAATACTGATTATTTGATTAACCAAAAAAGGAATTGATAGAATAATCACTTGGAAAATAATCAGTAGTGGCCGCCTAGTTTTTCTTAGCAGTAGCAGTTCAACATCAAATCAACAACAGTTAAATTATTAAATTGCTCCGTGTTTTACTTCACCTTGTTTTTAGTCACCTTTTGATCTGGTTATGGTAAACAATACCATGGTTATTTTAATTCTAATGACATAAAAATCCTTTATGGCCATCATTTCTTACCCCTGACACATTGTGAGAGGTGTTGTGTAGAGAAGTGTTCCTCTAAGTTGACCCAGAAGTTCTCCCCTCCTCCTCTGTGACCTTCTCTCCCATCATCCACCAGCAGGAAGAGACCATGGTTCTTCGCCAGGCAACAGGAGTCACCGGTTGTGTTCTCAACACAGTACTTAACACGTCCGCCCTGAGATGAAAGAAAACAGGAATTACATTTGGCAGTGTGTGTTATCTGGGTGCTTCTGATGAGTCTAAGATGGGGGGAGGGGGGGTCCATAAAAGGGTCCTATATATACTAAGTAACTTCCAAATTCATAGAAAACTTAGAAAACCAAATTCAAATTCATTCAAAAACAATGATAAAGCAATTGACATCGTTGTGTATGTGTGATCTCAGTATTTATTATTATTAGAGAGGGACAGTAACTAAATTAATGAACATACATTAAATATCAGTTCTTACAGTACAGTCTTGTACAATAGAGTTAAGGATACAATGTAAATATAGTGGAGTTTGTAAGAATGATAATTTCATAAAGATGATTATTAGGTGGAGGATAACACAACTTGTAAACAGTGTTTGTGTGTCAATACCTGAGAGACCAACTGATGTCTGTTGTGTCAAAGCCCCAGCGAGTGATGCCAAATACAGGGCTAATGAACCTGTTGTAGCCCCTCATCGCCTGTCCTACACATCTCCCTACCCCTTCATCAAAGCCTTCTGTCAGTATCCAGGCTCCTCCTGGATGTGTGTGTGTGTGCGAGCGTATGTGTTTTTGTGAAATATGTCAGTCAGTGAGATAAAGAGGGAGAGTGTGAGTGTGTTTTGGTGGTAGAAAGAAAGAGAGAGAGAGAGTAGACAGACAGACAGACAGACAGACAGACAGATAAAGTTGATTGTTATAAATGTCCTGATGATCTCAGTTCAAATGTGGAATTTTATATAGAGTTGAAACAGAACTTTAACAGACGAGGAATGAGGATGAATTCTGTATCAATCATTAAATCATCAACATTCTACTGACCTCTTCAGACAATTATAACTCCATGTATCAACTGGATTATGATACGAAATACAGTACATTATTTAGTATTCACCATTTCATTCTGATTTATGTCATTAGATTAGAAGATAGTGTGTTGGGGTTGGGGGGGGGCGTTGTTTTGGAACAGATCCCAAGGAGTCGTGTAGCGCAGGGGTTTTCAACAGGTGGTCCGTGGACCACTGGTGGTCCGTGAAGGTATTGCACGTGGTCCCTGGACCCTGAACATGCATTTAGTAATGTGCATGTGAATTTTTATTCCACGGAACAGTGCATTAACGACATGGTGCATCAATGTTGTCAGTTACTGGGAAGTCTGAGGTCAAGAAATTCCACAGAAAAGGGAATTAGAATCTCAAGAAGGGGAAGTGTACCAGATTGCCTGGTTGAGTAATCATTATTAGGAAATGTGCCCATATAATCGCATGTGTCAGCTTACTCATACATAAGATACAAATCAGTAAATCCGTTAACATGAGTTTAATGGAAGGTTGGATAAAGTAAGAGAACAGAATAAGGGTAACCATGGGATGGGAATAGATCAGTGGTTCTCAACCTAATTATGCCATGGACCACTAGTAGTCCGTGGACCATTGGTTGAGAAACAGTGGGATGCATAGCAAGTGTTAGCAAAGCAATAATCTTAGCTCATATCATATCCCCACCCAACACAACAGTGGTTCCCAGGTTGATTCTTAGTCAGGGTGGTGGTACCTGGTTCAGAATCAGTTGAAAACCCCTGGTGTAGCGCAAAGTTTGTCACGCACACATGCACGCATGCACGCGCACGCACGCACACACACACACACACACACACACACACACACACACACACACACACACACACACACACACACACACACACACACACACACACACACACACACACCTGTATTCAAGGCTTTGAGCAGTCCCTGTCTGATGACCTTCTGAACCCAGGTGTTGACCTCTGCACTGCCTTCTCCTCCCACCACAGACACCACCAAGTAGGGTGGGTAGACACCCCACCCATCTTGGTCCAACCTCCTTGAGATCATCTCGTAGACAACGGAGGGTTTAGTGTCTGATGACAGACGCAGGAACTAGGTGATCAAAGAGACAAATCACATGACAGTGATGATGATCAACCTACATACACTCTAAACTTTCATATCAAGAGGGGCGGGTTTACTCACTCATTTCTACCATTAATATCTATTCTAAAGTTGAAGTTATGTGTCTCTGGGTACAGCTGTCTGTCTGTCTGTCTGTCTGTCTGTCTGTCTGTCTGTCTGTCTGTCTGTCTGTCTGTCTGTCTGGCTGTTTGGCTGGACTGGACCCATAATCCTTTGTTCCCATTCCACCCACACAATAACCTGGGTGATGCTGTACAGTATTCAGTACATATAATACAGTATACATAATACATTGACAAAGCACAGTGTCCTGACATCATAGTACTGATGATGTCATTGTACTGATGTCATAGACTTGCCTCCAAATACTTTGTACATATTTTTGAGTGGTGCCAACCACTCCTATATCTGACTTTGTCCATGTGTCCGTCCGTATGTATGTATGTCCACAAACAAACATTGATGACAACATCAATACGGGGCTCATCAAAGGCACCACTCTCTTCACACAGGGTGTGATTTTTTGGGGCGGTGTAACCGCCCCCTATAAGTGAGTTTTGGACACTGACCAATCCTGCACCGTGATTGGCCAATAGTCTACAACGCAGTCTACACCCCTAACCCTTCCATTGTTAATGCAAATCTATACTTTTGCAAAGTCAGCCAATCACATTACAGCTAGTGTCATCACCATTAACTGTAATGTGATTGGCTGACTTTGCAAATTCAGGACTGTGATTGGCTAGCGAAACACATGACACATGTGCAGCCCTATGAATAGCAGTATGGACTTAAAAAAAACACTTATGTGTTTTTTTTACAAACATTGATGACAACATCAATACGGGGCTCATCAAAGGCACCACTCTCTTCACACAGGGTGTGATTTTTTTTTTGAAAAAAACACTTATGTGTTTTTTTTAAGTGAATCACTTCCATCACTGTGATGACCACTGTGACCACACCGCCCACTTCACACTGGGTGTGATTTTTGGGGCGGTGTAGCCGCCCCCTATAAGTGAGTTTTGGACACCGACCAAAAGATTTGTATACCCCCTAACCCTTCCATTGTTAATGCAAATCGATACTTTTGCAAAGTCAGCCAATCACATTACAGCTAGTGTCATCACCACTAACTGTAATGTGATTGGCTGACTTTGCAAATTCAGGACTCTGATTGGCTAGCGAAACACATGACACATGTGCAGCCCTATGAATAGCAGTATGGACTTAAAAAAAACACTTATGTGTTTTTTTTTTTTTTTTTTTTTTTTTTTTGTTTTTTTTTTTTTTTTTTGTTTTTTTTACTTTTGCAAAGTAAAAAAAACACTTATGTGTTTTTTTTAAGTGAATCACTTCCATCACTGTGATGACCACTGTGACCACACCGCCCACTTCACACTGGGTGTGATTTTTGGGGCGGTGTAGCCGCCCCCTATAAGTGAGTTTTGGACACCGACCAAAAGATTTGTATACCTAACCCTTCCATTGTTAATGCAAATCGATACTTTTGCAAAGTCAGCCAATCACATTACAGCTAGGGTCATCACCACTAACTGTAATGTGATTGGCTGACTTTGCAAATTCAGGACTCTGATTGGCTAGCGAAACACATGACACATGTGCAGCCCTATGAATAGCAGTATGGATGGATGAAAAAAGTCATTTATCCTTTTTTTTTAAAGTGAGTCATGTTGTGATGACCACACACCGCCCACTTCACACTGGGTGTGATTTTTTTCTATATGTATGTATAACTATCTTTGAGCAAGGAGTTCAAATATAGATGAAGGTCGTAGCTGTGAGTGTGTGTGTGTGTGTGTGTGTGTGTGTGTGTGTGTGTGTGTGTGTGTGTGTGTGTGTGTGTGTGTGTGTGTGTGTGTGTGTGTGTGTGTGTGTGTGTGTGTACGTGCGTGCGTGCGTGCGTGCGTGCGTGCGACATATATGGATTATTCAATGACATCATCCTCAGGGGCCTTATAGCAATAACAACAACCTTATGATCAACTAAATATTGTGTACGGTACTCTTGTGTACGGTACTACAAGTATGTGGAAAACTATGAACCACAGAGAACATTGATCACATTGTCAGTCAGATACTTACAGGTGTGAGCCATCCATCTCCCTCAAAGTACAACCTTCCAAAAGCATCAGTGGGCCGTTCAGAGGAGTGCAGTTCACTGGTCCACTCAGTGTCCACAGCTGTGTTGATGTGTGTTGGATGTGTGTCTCTGAGACGTCCACACTGACACCGTCCATCACTGATGACACAACAGGACAATACATCAATATCTGGGGACCCCCAGGGGTCCTTCCTTGAGGGGGATCCAGGGGGTCCCCAGCAAAATGAGGAAGACTTTAAATTCTTAAACCCTAATTTAATTTTCAGCTTTTCAAAAACAGCTGATCCACAACGCAGCACACTCTAGATCAGCTATTTTTGAATAATGTACCATAATGACAAAGGTCCCTGCCACTATATATTTTCAGATGGGGGTCCTTAGCCTCAGCTACACATGGGGGCTGTGACATGAAAATGATTGAGTGGCACTGAACTAGACATCCTATCATTCAATCATCACATTATCAATTCTAATCAGCTCACTTTTTCCCCCCAATAACTTGTCTTGTCTGTTTAGTGTGTTGTAAAAATGGAGGTTTACCTGGAAGAATCTTCTATAAAGGTGTTGCATTCTCTTTTCTTGAAGTCTTCTGGTTTCCATCTCTGAAAACATATTAGACACAGATTATTGGATGTTATCATATCTATAACGTTTAGGATATTTGCATTGTCCAATGCAGTGGTGGACAAAGTAATCTTAAAGTACAAATTACAAAGTACATTTTCTTCTTAATATCACTGCATTGCTGTATTATAAACTGCCCACAAAAAGTTTGGAAGTTCGGAAACCTAACTTCGGTCGATTATTTATCCCCTTCAATAATATCAATTGGTATTGTGTTTTATATATTTTTTATCGTTGATTAGTCACCTTTACAACAAGGTATAACTTGTAAGGATTGTGTAATTGTGGAATGAGTAACACAGCTAAACGTGTGGGTAGCGCCTCTAAAAAATTGCTAAAATCCCCCAATATGTTTCACCCATTCTCTTGATCATGATATGATTAACAAATCGGAAATAAAGTCATCATGAAATGGCTTTATTTCTATGTTTAGCTCAGAAACGAGGGTGTGTTTTGCTGAAACCAATCACAGTGTCAGCCGACAGTCCCGTTCCCTCCGAGCTATCACGCCAGGCAAGACCTGGGATGTTGGTTGTCTAGGCGGAAACGGTTGAATTTGGCGGAAGTACTGCCAAGGAAATGACGTTAATGCTTTACAAATCTGTTAACATTCTCTGTGAATGAAACGAGTGTTGTGATTGGTCAAGAAATATCGTTTCCAGGGGTAACGGATATCCTGGATATCCTGTCCACTCAGGACTACCGAGACACGCGTTGGTTTAGGTCGTGACCAGGCTCTTCTCTTCGCAGATGAGTGAGGCTGGGAACAAGGCTACCGAGCTATGGTATCGCTGGACTCACACAAACCGCACTGACAGGGGCGGACTGGCCATTTGGCATACTGGCCAAATGCCCGGGCCGTTGGGCCACCCAAAAAAAAAAAATTTCTCATGGTGGCGCTACGACAGGCCGATTCGCATTTTTACCTATAACTGATCTGTATGAAACTTTGCACGCACACTCCCTAGAGGCCAAGGAAAAACCTTTGCCCTGTATTTTTCACATCTGCCTTTAAGAGTGCCACCAGGAGGCTGACTTTTGTACAACACATTTTTTGCTATTACTCCTTCTGATTGTCCAAAAATCACGCAAATCGCTACACAGTATCTCTATAGTCATGTGATCAAGACGGATCTGTCCGATTTTTCATACTCCATCCTAATTGGCTAACATTGGCTTCCAAAGTTTGCAGGATTGGTCTGTTTTGAACAAAACGCCTCAAATCATGAACGCAGCGTGCAATATCTGTGATATTTTGCACGCACATTCCCACTAGGGCGAAGAACAATTGGTTTCACATTGGCCTGTTATAGCGCCACCAGCAGGTCTAATTTAGCAGAACACATTTTTGGAAGAAAATGCCTCAAATCATGAATGCAGTGTCCGATTGCCGTGAAAGGCCTAAGAAGAAATGGCACCCTTTTCACACTGACCTATTATAGCGCCACCAGGAGGCCACAATAACCTACCTGACCTGGCGGAGACTTGTTCTCCGAGGAGCACTTTTTCTAGTTCTTTATTAATTCACTTGCATAGAAAACCCAACGCTCACATTCCTGTCTGTAAAACACATTTACAACTATTCACTGACAACATTCATTCTTTTAAAAACAGACTTGTTGGTTAATGGTCTTCATAAAGAACCAGTTTTATTTCTATGCCCACCTTCTGGTCAGATGTAGATGTTTTGGTGCTTCCTTTCTCTTCATGGAGGCTCTGCCCCTCCTGTCTGGTGCGTCCAGCCTCTTGTAGAAGTGGGTTCATCTCTATTCTCTCAGAGTCACTCCCCTTTTCATGGAGGCTCATGATGGTTTCTGTTGTGACCTGGTGGATTCAAGGAAGTTTAACACCTACTCCAGACAGTGAGAAAAAAAGATGATTTGCAGAGCAGTTAAAAACCCTCAGTGTGAATCGTTGTTTCCAAATGTCTTGGTCAGATGTTTAAAGTATGCAGACAATTATAGTCACTTGTATATTTCCTGTAGAGTTTGTGTTCAGTGTCTGAACTACAGTCTGTCCTCCCCAACCGTCTGATCTGATGACATCACAACGTCTTACCCAATATCAGTGGTGTAAAGTAACTAAGTACATGTACTCAAGTACATGTACTTGAGTACTTTTACTTTAATGGAGTATTTCCAATTTGCAGTACTTTACTTCTACTCAACTACATCTCAGAGGCAAATATTGTACTTTTACTCCACTACAATTATTTGACAACTGTATACTAGTTACTTTATAGATTTCAATTATTATTACAAAACATACATTAATCACTTCAGCTCTGTATACATTTCGGCCATTTGAAAATAGCAGATCTACAAGCTCACAATGCGTCACGATGCGACACACTTGTAGATCTACTATTTTCAAAAGATTTTTACACATTTTATACATTTGAAAACGTGTGAAACGGGACATTCTGCATAATGAATACTTTTACTTTTTTACTTTAAGTACATTTTGATACCAATACTTTTACTCAAGTAAATTTTGAATTCCGGACTTTTACTTGTAACAGAGTATTTCTAAATTGCAGTATTGATACTTTTACTTAAGTAAAAAAATGCGAGTACTTTATCCACCACTGCCCAATATAATCATACTTCCTTATATTCTCATCTCCAAACAACCATTTGTCATTTTAGGGACAAGGCCACTTGGCCTTTGGTGTTGTCAATTTGTTTAGGATACTGTTGAGAGCGAGGCCCAAGCCATTAATGTGACCCCTAGACCCCGAGCTCCTGTAAGGCCCCTGCCCCAAGCGCCTGCCATGTCGGCCGGCAAGAAGAAGAGAGAGAAGCTAAAGCTGGACCGTGCTGCCAGAGCATCCACTACTGGCTGGCCCGGAAGCAGCGAGCGATGGAGCAATTGGAATCCTCCCTACAACGCTGTCCCTACAACAGGGGGGGGGGGGGGGGGGGGGGGGGGTTTACCATGGGTTACACCGCCATACCCCCACCCGTATGCATCGAGGGGACCCCAGCAAGGACCCTGCCCCAGCCCCAATCCTGCGACGGGATTCTACGGGGCACCACCCAGCCAATACCGACCCGATCCAAGAAGCCAACATGGTCCATACTATTAGAGACCATTGAAACATGCAAAACTGATGTTTAGCTTATAGCATTATAGCTCTGAAAT
Organism: Gymnoscopelus microlampas; assembly: GCF_963454915.1. Lineage (NCBI taxonomy): Eukaryota > Metazoa > Chordata > Actinopteri > Myctophiformes > Myctophidae > Gymnoscopelus > Gymnoscopelus microlampas. The sequence continues at coordinate 47,596,791 of NC_139956.1, forward strand.
GTTTTTGCTTAGATCGCTTCCCACACACACACTTTCTCACCAGCTGCCTGTGTAAGCTGATAACAGGCCAGACAGCCAAGGTCACGCACTGTCTGCTTGGCTGAGGTGAGACGTGACAGGAAGTATCTACGTGCTTCGAGAGTTGGAAGTTGGACTGGAAGGGAGGGGTGAGAGATGCCATGTAATGACAGTGTTCTGCCACAGGGGTTGATGTACTTAAAGGGGCTACACCATGAATTTCATTTTTTTTTGGTTTTTTGTATTTTTTGGGCTCCCCAGTGTCTCTTGTACCCAAAAAAATATTTTTTTTAAACATTCAGTCATTCATGCTCATTTCATGGATTTCCTGAATGGGCGTGTCTGAACAGGCCATTTCAGAATGGCTGTGCAAGTGATGTCACTTGCACAGATTTTGCATTGACGATGGCCAGACAGAATTGCTCAGTAGCTCCCCCCTGCCCAATAGGACGTTTTGGTATTGCAGCTGAAAAAGCTTGGAATGACAGACAGTCAGATTGTGAGAAAAAATATCTGGATGTTTTTTAGGCTTACAACCTGTTTAAAACGTATTAGGGGGCAATATTTATATATAATATATTTTTTTTTAATTCATGGTGTAGCCCCTTTAAACCCCGATCGCCCAGGGATGGGCAGATCTTCTTCCTGGACTTTGTATCTAGAGACTTCTGTTTGCTCTTATACAGCTAGCAGCCACCCCGGTCAGGGACGCGGGAAGTACTTTAGAGCAAGGGGTGCTGGTAAACGGGACACATGCACGCGCGCGCAGCGCGCATGCATGGGTCCCTCGTGCGTTTTTCGGGTTTCCCGCGGATAAAGTTACTTTTTGTGTTACTTTATTTCGGTTTTAGGGTTAGGTTTAGGGTTGGATTAGGGTTATGTGATTTAATTCTTTTGGGGGAGCCGCGCCCACCGGAGAAAATCTCTCACACACACACACACACGCACGCCTTCAGCCTTTTTTTTTTTTCCCTCACAACGGCAGGGGGTGCTGCAGCACCCTCAGCACCCCACTTCCCGCGTCCCTGACCCCGGTGGCCTCTTCTCTTTTCAATACTTTATCCTCTATTTTTGTAACTCACTTCTTAATAAATCCTTTTTATTGAACTTCATTTTCGTGTGACGACTGCCTCCCCACTGCCTCATTAGCCAAGAAAGATATCCGGGTATTTTGTCCTTTTCCTGTATTTTTGTGGTAAGATTGGTAACACATACAGTATTACTACATTAGCATAGGAGCTAACCCGTGTTTGAGAGTTTCTCTTTACTGACACGGGTTGGGACAGGCCCTGTCAAACGGCCTAAAGTTTCATTCTCACGATATCTTCCAAGTGGAGATATCCATCTGCTATTTATTACCAAGTAAGGTGGTTGGTGCTAGGTTCATTTCTCAACAAGTGGCTCTCATTTATTTCCTATAAAAGCAGGATACAGAGCGCTACTCACGAGAGATCACTAGACACTAGCTGCTGGGTGATAACGCAGAGCCAAGAGTGAAAATTAGATCTGTTTACAGTTGATGTTGAAGCACACGCAGATACAACAGTAGTTGTGTCCCGTAACTGCTGGTCAAAGACGCCAAGGCAATAGTATTAGTCTCCGATCACTGAGTGTTATTACGGGGACAGAGCTCTGCTCTGTACACGTATTGTTATTGGCAGTATTCTGTCACTTCTTCTTCTTCTTCTGCCACTTTTCGCAGTTCTGGCTGAACCGCGCTGTCGCTTTTTACGAAACTCGGCCATATGGTAGATGGTCATGAAAAACGATCAAAAAATAATTCTCACAATCTTTCGTGCAAAGGTGGCGCTATAGCACTCAATTGAAAATGCCAACTTTGACCAGGTACAACTCATGCCCTGTTTGACCTACAGCCATGAAACTTGGATACACATATGCGTCTCCTCATGCTGAACAACTTTCACCCTCTGACTTTTGACCTCTGACCTTTAGATCTCCCACCATTTTGAATTATATGAAAAACAGTCATTGGCTCCTAACTTCTGCATTTTTTCACTTATGGAAAATCCGTTGGAAATTTGTGTAGGCAGTGGTCCAAGGTTCAAGTGCTAAACGTTTCGTGCAGATTGCTCAAAAATCCCAGGAGGAGATAGATTTTAACTATTACAGTTTAAAGAAAATTATTCATCTGTGCCTAAAACATACATGCAGACTCACATTTCTTTGAAACTTTGCAGAAGTGTACAGGGTCATTCCAAATATCACTGAAACCAATCTTACTCCAATTGGCCAAAAGGGGGCGCTATAGCAATCTTTTGAAAAGGCAGACTTTAAACAGGCATAAGTCATGCCTCGTTTGGCCGAAAGTCGTGAAACTTGCTTACACATGTGCCTTGACTCATGAGGAACACACGTATCGATTTGACCATTAAGCTCCGCCCTTAGATTGTCCGCAATTTTGAGCAGTTTGAAAAACACTTAAACCCAGGATTTTTCAGCTATTTGCGTGAAACTGTATCATCTGTGTGATCTCCTTTTTCACAGTTACTTGTCTGTTGGGCCAATGGCGTCTCCCTTAAATGAATGCCACACAATCTCAAGGTCGCCAGTTCAAGCCTCACTTGATGCAGACTTAATTACGGGGCCAGAGCTCTGCTCTGGACACGTGTTGTTATTGGCAGTATTCTGTCACTTCTTCTTCTGCCACTTTTCGCAGTTCTGGCTGAACCGCGCTGTCGCTTTTTATGAAACTCGGCCTTATGGTAGATGGTCATGAAAAACGATCAAAAAATAATTCTCACAATCTTTCGTCCAAAGGTGGCGCTATAGCACTCAATTGAAAATGCCAACTTTGACCAGGTACAACTCATGCCCTGTTTGACCTACAGCCATGAAACTTGGATACACATATGCGTCTCCTCATGCTGAACAACTTTCACCCTCTGACTTTTGACCTCTGACCTTTAGATCTCCCACCATTTTGAATTATATGAAAAACAGTCATTGGCTCCTAACTTCTGCATTTTTTCACTTATGGAAAATCCGTTGGAAATTTCCCAGGAGGAAATAGATTTTAACTATTGCAGTTTTATGAAAATTATTCATCTGCCCCTAACACATACATGCAAGACTCACATTTCTTTGAAACGTTGCAGTAATGTAGAGAGTCATTCCAAATATCACTGAAACCAATCTCACTCCAATTGGCCAAAGGGGGGCTCAATAGCAATTTTTTGAAAATGCAAACTTTAAACAGGCAAAAGTCATGCCTCGTTTGGCCGAAAGTCGTGAAACTTGCTTACACTTGTGCCTTGACTCATGAGGAACACATCTATCGCTTTGACCAGTAAGCTCCGCCCTTAGATTGTCCGCAATTTTGAGCAGTTTGAAAAACACTTAAACCCAGGATTTTTCAGCTATTTGCGTGAAACTGTATCATCTGTGTGATCTCCTTTTTCACAGTTACTTGTCTGTTGGGCCAATGGCGTCTCCCTTAAATGAATGCCTCAAGGTCGCCAGTTCAAGCCTCACTTGATGCAGACTTAATTTAAGTTCAATTGCAAACGACATGACTGTATCAATGAATACATGTGCAAATGGTAAAGATAACCTGAAATGCTTATTTGAGAGTACGTTTTTTCAACGTATGACATACTTCATTCTGAAAATAGCTGATCTACAATCTCACAACTTTTCATGGTTTGTGAGCTTGTAGATCGGCTACTTTCACTAGTTTTGGTTCTGAGGAGATGTACAATTTCTTCATTGGTAAATGGTTTGTGAACGAGTGATCTTAGTGTTAGTGAAACAGGGGCTTGGTTCATGAAAGAAGGCAAGAGTTTATGATCTTCAACAGACAATATCAGTCTGGACAAAGCTATAGGTAGTGTTGCAGCCTATTAGTCTGAAGGTTGAGAGTTCGAATCCTGTTAATGGCAGTAGGTTGAGATGTCCAATCAAACCATTATGTTTCCATCTCTCTCTCTCATCAATCTATTGTTTCCATGTCACTCTCTCTCTCTTCAATCTATTCCGTTTCCATGTCTCTTTCTCTCTCTATTCACTGGCCCCGTATTATCGCTGCTTGCAGCTATATTTAAATCTTATTTTAGATTTGTGCCTGAGTTCAGAGCAATGTCTATTCCAAGTCTGAGTCTAGTCGTTGTCGGAAGCCACTTGTAATCTACCGAGAATAGATCCTCTATGTTGAACTCAAGAGACTCAAGAGAGAGTTTATCCATTCTAGATAAAGCGATAAGTAGGAGTAAGGTTAAAATTCCAGTAACCGGAGAGGAATTAGCACGCCTCGAAGGGGTTCTGGTAAGGGAATCTGGGTCTAGTTGGCCCAGGGTCTGATTCCCTTTACAGATACAAAAGCCAAATGTCAAATAAAACAATGATTCTATTCATTTCTATTGCTTGCTGGATACAAGATGACTGCACGATATATTGAAAATGTACCTTCATCGAGGTATCATCATGCGCGATATATACATACTGCGGAAGACGGCATATATAAGATAGAGTTCTGGTTCACAGGTAATTGAACATCGCCATGGAGCATCGGCAAGGATGTTAGACAGCTGATTCCATTTAAGCCATTTATTTTCCATTGCACACATGAGCATATGTTTGGGCAAGGAGGTGATGAGGCTTCAGTTATGTTTTTTTATTCAGTGACGCATAACCAAAGGTTGGCTGAGACTCCCAGGACAAGAGGGCTCTCATGTCTGGTCTTGCTGCTGCTGCTGCCAAAGTGAACTGAAAGGCAGTTTATATACACAAATCCACGGCGCGCTGCACTGCGCGCAGCCATTGCTGCGGTGTTGCGTCCGCGTAGCGTTCACACCGCAGCAATGGCTGCGCGCAGGGCAGCGCGTGGATTCGTGTATAGAGCAGGCCACTGATTAAGGAGTGAGTGAGAGCAGGTGAGAGGGGTGGAGCCAAGCCATGGTAATAGGCCAGGGGGAGGGTTGCTGTCTAGGGTGACTCTTTTCTACAGCATATATCGAGGTAAATGGCATATTATAATGTCTAGTCGCCGATTGCAATCCCATCGGTAAAGCACCGTGGATTGGAGAAGTATAAATCAAGTTGAGTACAGCCGCTCCTCCCCGCCCGTCATTATATTGCCTTTTCTTAGGCTAGATATTTGTCAAAATGTCTTTATGACTAAATCAAAAGTTGCTGTCAAAATTAAACGACGACCTGACCCATTTTCAACCTTATCTTCATACAATTGGTCTTCACTAATGCTCATTATAAGATGTCTGCAACACGTTGTGAGCTTGTAGATTTGCTATTTTCTTCGCACAGCTAGGTGTAAATCAGGCATTACGACACCATCACGGCATACATTTTAGTCGACTAAATCAACTGTAGATTTAATAGACTAAAATCTTAGAATACTTGGTCAACCAAAACTAGACTAAAACATCGTCATTCTTGAATGAATATGTCTTTAGTTTGCAAGAAAATACCTGAAGCAAAAAGACATTAAAACTATGTACTGCATTTTTTTGTACTTATCGTGAGACATATCGTTATCGAGGTATTCAACACGTTATTGAATATCGCATGCTTTCTTAATATCGTGCAGGCTTACTGGATATTAAGATTTTGGGATTTCGCTGTATTTTCTCACATTTATTAATCTATATTTTTCTGTTGATCAAAAGTCGGGCTATTGTCTCTCTCTCTCTCTCTCTCTCTCTCTCTCTCTCTCTCTCTCTCTCTCTCTCTCTCTCTCTCTCTCTCTCTCTCTCTCTCCCCTCTCTTCTTCTAAGAATTTAGAATCTCAACCAGACAACTGGTGGTGTCTACCGTATTGACAGGAAGATAGCGCGAGGGGAAACGGTGAAATCAGCGTGAGCAGTGCAGTCGGAGGGCATCAAGGCCAATGTGGCCTTTAGGCAGTAGTGGAAAAAGTACTCAAATGTTTTACTTAAGTAAAAGTATCAATACTGCAATATAGAAGTACTCTGTTACAAGTAAAGGTCCGGAATTTAACATTTACTTGAGTAAAAGTACAAAACTGGCCTAGCGGTCCAGGTACATACCACATATGCTAGTAATCCAGTTTAACAACGTGTCGTGGGTTCGACTCCCGATCTCAACGACCTTTGCTGTGTGTCACCCACCAACTCTCTCCCCTTTTCCTGTCAGCCCACTATCCTATCAATAAAGGGAGAAAAACTCCCTAAGTCTGGAGTAAATCAGTAAATCAAGTCAGGTTTAATCCTATTTAAACCTATTTAAATGTCTCATGTTACCTAACTGACAGACAGTTATTTTTTATGTTAATACTCATAATTTGTTATAAATGCTTTGGGTGAAAGTATTAAAAGATATCATACAGTTATGTTTTGGATCAGTTTTTTTTTTTACTTAAAAAAAAGCCATTCATTTAGGAAGGTGACGTTGTGTAATTGTATTGTATGTAATGTTTTACTTGTGTGTATAGGACCCCCTCTAAAATGAGATGCTACATCTCAAGGGGCGGGGCTTATCCTCCCCCCCAACACACACAGACACACACACACACACACACACACACACACACACACACACACACACACACACACACACACACACACACACACACACACACACACACAGACGACAGACTCACAGACACGCACACGCACGCACACGCACACATACACACACACACACACACACACACACACACATACACACACACACACACACACACACACACACACACACACACACACACACACACACACCCACACCCACACACACACACACACACACACACACACACACACACACACACACACACACACACACGGTACATGTCAGTTCATGCTCATGATTCAGGAAGCAGTCAGTTTTTGGTAATAATTGCTGACCTAACCTCTTGGTTACATAATGTAACATGATCATTGTGGGCTCGCCAAGGCACTCACACTATACTACTGTAATCTTCAAAATGTAGCTTTATTCCGCATCCATTCAGAATCCACAACGTTCGGACATGCTTAGGACATGTCGGCTACCAATTGTATTTTTGATATCTTTAGAACTTTTTGACATCTTTTTTTAATACTTTCTATTTTTAATTGCTTAAAAATCCATTCATTTCAATGGGGAAATTGTTGACAAATGTTTGTAAACTCACTGCGTCCAAAATTTGTATACTATAGATATGTTTATGTTATCTGTAGAAAGACACAAATGCATCAACATTTACTTTCAAAGGTGCAATTTCAACAAATGGCAAAGCCAAATAATTGTAACATTGCAGAGTACATCGAACAACATAATTGATATATTGTTGATGTACCTTTTCCAGTTTTACTAATGATGCCCCAGAGAGGTACGCTACTGCCGACTGGAGTTGATCCAATGAGAGGCTGACTCTCCCATGTGTTCTTAGAATCACAGTAGTTGCAGTCATAGAACACTTTTAGTACGGGCCCTTTGTTTATAACCCCAACCATCTCTGCAAACAAAAACAAATAAGGCTGAGTATTGGGCCGCGAGTCCTGCATATATTCTATTTAAAAAAGAGAGTGACAAGGCAGGCACTAGGACCACACGGCCACTGAAACTCCGCAGCCCAGCAGAGTTTCTGCTCGCTGCTAAGCTGCCTAAGCCTGGCTCCGGACCATAGAGTCCGCCCACTTAGCCTGGCTCCAGACCATAGACTCCGCCCACTTAGCCTGGCTCCGGACCATAGACTCCACCCACTTAGCCTGGCCCAGACTATTGACTCTGCCCACTTAGCCTGGCTCCGGACCATGGACTCCGCCCACTTAGCCTGGCTCCAGACCATAGACTCCGCCCACTTAGTCTGGCTCCAGACCCTAGACTCCGCCCACTTAGCCTGGCTCCAGACCATAGACTCTGCCCACTTAGCTTGGCTCCGGACCATAGACTCCGCCCACTTAGCCTAGCTCCAGACCATAGACTCCGCCCACTCACTGAGTGGACTGCTAACTCTACCTCGCTGTGTTCAGTCAGACTCACTGACGGTCACAGCTGAACTAGCGACAGAGATAAAGCCACCTGTAACCCTAAAATGTTAAAACTAGATGCTTATTCATATATGTCCATGTGTATAAAAGAGAACGATTTAGCGACCCTGCTGTATGGGGCCTTCAAAGTATTTATATGTGGGGTTATTGGTCAATCATAGCCACAGGGAAGGTTCTAGCAGCAGCATGCGGCTCTATGAATGGTTGGGAGGCTGGTGTACTGTGTGGGGACCTGAGTGGGAGCCCTGGGTACCAAACGAACGTCCAGTTGTTCCTGAGGAATCCCCTATAGCAGACCTCTCAGACTAGGTACAGGCACACCGTGGCCTTATATGCTTCTAATGTTGCTACCGTTTTTTTGTACCAAAAAATGCAGGGCAAAAGTTTTTCCTTGACCTCTAGGGAGTGTGCATACAAAGTTTTACACAGATCGGTGCAGTTATAGGTAAAAACACGAATCGGCCTGTTTTAGCGCCACCATGAGGCTGATGTGAAAAATTTCAAATGGCATTTCTTCCTCGGCCTAATGTACTAAATCGGCCTCCTGGTGGCGCTATAAAAGGCCCATGAGAACATTTAGGGGCAGAGGTTCTGAATTGGCATCCAGGGAGTGTGTGTGCACAGTTTCGCTGCTCAATCAAGCCAACGGTGCCAGAGATTAGCTGGTCACAGACGGACGGACACACGGACACATGGACACACGGACGGACAGACAGGGGGGAAAACATACATATACATACATATATATGTATGTATATATATATATATATATATATATATATATATATATATATATATATATATATATATATATATGTGTGTGTGTTGTAGCTAAAATTACACACATGCTTTTCCTGGTTTTAATGGCTTAATCCACGGACAATAGAGCAGGCTCAGCCCGGAACTTCTGTCCCCTATAGTATCTGATAGTATCTGATAGTATCTGATAGTATATGTGACTTCTGTCCCATACTATATCATATATGATCACTACATTGTTGTCAGACTTTATCAATGTCATAGAAAACCTGTTCACCTTCATTGGGAAACTGAACCATTAAAGACAAACAACAAACTACTGTAGTTGATCTTATATTGTTAAATTATTGTTTAGCGATTATTCTTTATAATGGATTAAATTGACAAGAGCAAAGACTATTTTTTATAATGGATTACATTGACAGGAGGATTTGCACACAATAACAATGACTAGTCCTGTATTGTAAACTATACTCTCTCTCACGCTCATGTGCTGCTGCTGCACGCACACACTCACACTCACTCTGACACACACATGCACACACACGCACGTACGCACGTGCGCACACACGCACACACACACACGCACGCACGCACGCACGCACGCACGCACGCACGCACGCACGCACGCACGCACGCACGCACGCACGCACGCACACACACACACACACACACACACACACACACACACACACACACACACACATACACACACACACACACACACACACACACACACACACACACACACACACACACACACACACACACACACACACACACACACACACACAGACACACAGGGAGGAGGACTCAAACATATTTTTGATCAACACTATCAACCCCCTAGCCAGGGCCTCTGACTGTAACTACATCTTTGTCATGAGAGACTGCGAGGGAGATGAGTCTTTTAGGAGGATGAGCAGATAGAGAGGACAGAGGACAGGTGAACATGCTGTCTGTCTGCATGATCTTTATCATGAAACCATCTATCTCATTTTTCAAGTTTCTTTTTTTTTTAAATATATAAATCAGTGCTATTGAACACCCTTTACATCTTTGTGTGGGTTTTACAAATATTTAACTAATGAAAAGTATCAAAAAGTTTGTCTGACTAAACCTCCTAAATCCATTGGATCCTCAAATTGTCAGTCAAACCTCCTAACTCCAACTTGAATGATAAAGTCAGATCTCCACATTAATGGTCAAAAACCACAAAAACTCCACTAGAGCTGTATGTGGGTACAGTGATGATAATATAATGTATTTAATATAATAATAATATAATATAATGTATTTAATATGATAATAATATAATATAATGTATTTAATATATTGATAATATAATATCATGTATTTGGATAAAGTGATGATAATATAAGGACACATTCAAGTATCTGACAATGTAAGTCACCATACCAACTTCAATGAGGAAGTGTTGTGTTGTTCTAAAAAGTAAATATTTTTGAAATAGTTGGTTTCTAACAGACAGCAGAGATATAATAGCAGTTTTGTGAGAACTTACCTCAGTGAGGAAAAAGAAGATAATTTGTAGAGCGGTCAAAAACCAAATGGTTGAATTCTCAGATGTTTAAAGCATCCAGACGATCATAATCACTTGTGTATTTCCTATAGAGTTGTGTTCAGTGACTGTACTGCAGTCTATCCTTAACAACCGTCTTTAATTGATTACATCACAACCTCTTCACCAATAGAATCATACAGTTACATGCCAGTTCCTGCTGATGATTGAGGAAGCATTCCAATGGTACATGTTGTATCCTGATCACAGATCTGTTCTTGTTTCTACTTCAACTGTTTTATCTCAGGTCGTCTCTGTAAAAAACCTTTTCATCCCCAGCACCCCTGAATGACAGTGTAACCCTAAGATACAGTTTATGTCACTAGGAAAACTTGAGACAATATCAGTTTCCATAGATGACAGAATGAAAATAACTTTATACTTGACGTTTAACCACTTGAACCCCAGCATCACTATTCTGAGGTGAAAATTCTCCAAAATAGACGATCTTGTTGATCGGCTATTTTTGGTGAAGAGATTTGGTATAGATTTAAAAAAGAATGCACCAAGTACAGTGCAAGTACAGATGGGTGGACCAGGTGCATTTATCAGAGAATGTTTATTTTAATGATCAATCAATTGGTTGTGTTGCAGCTTGAATCAATGGGACAAACTTAGTATGCTTTGTAAAATATGTAAAATATAAATGTTACTATGATTAAAATGGTATATAGTGTTTTGTCAGTTATTGGGGTTAGGGTCCCACGGGCCCACTTGTAATATCTTCATGGCCCACTAGTGGGTGGTGCGTGGTGGAAAGTAACTAAGTACATTTACTCATTTACTTCTGTACGTAAATACAGTGTTGAGGTATTTTTTATTTCCAATTTTCAGTACTTTTACTTCTACTCCACGTACCTCCATGAACCTCTCAGAGGCAACTATTATACTTTTACTCCACTACAATTATTAGCTAAACTTTAGTTACTAGTTACTTTGTAGATTGTCTTTATTATTAAAAAAAACAACTTCAGACCTATATACTTTGTTAATTCGTGTTGCGTTTACATTTGTAAACTAGTGAAATGGGACATTCTGCATAATGAGTACTTTCTACTTTTGGTACTTTAAAGGGATACTTCACTTTACTCCCCAAAATGGGTAATTTTATCGTCTTCTTAGGCTTTTGTGAACATCCCAGACAGTTTTTAAGTTACTTGATTCAGTATTTAGCTATTTGATATTCATTTTATCAGACACGCCCCTTTCCTATACAAACTTATAACTTCAAACTCCATTTTTAACATGTTAGATTCATCAAAAACACCCGTCCTTGGTTCTGGTGACTCATCGTGCCCTCCGAATACGTAAAGGGGCCGTGTTTTTTTGATTACTTTTTTACCTTTGCAAATGTATTCATTGATGCAGTCATGTTGTTTGCAATGCACTTTAAATGAGGTCTGCATTAACTGAGCCTTGAACCGGTGACCTTGCAATTGTCAGGTAGATGCTGTAAAGAGAAGCCATTGGGCCGACAGACCTGAATCGGTGAAAAAGGAGGTCACACAGATGATACAGTTTCACGCAAATAGCTGAAAAATCCTGGGATTTTTTAGTAATCTGTTTACATGTGTAAACTTTTTACACATGTACTTTGGACCTTTGCCGACAAAACTTTGACGGCGGATTTTCCATAAGTGAAAAAAGTTCTTCAACTCAGTGGTCAGGGCTGGACTGGGACATAAATTTGGCCCTGGCATTTTGGCCCAGCCTAATCTCTCAAGAACAGATTCTGCTCTGCATTTGAATCTGTCGGGGGGGTTCGTCATATCGCGTACGCACTGGCCTACAAGTGGGCGTGCCTTCAGATCAGGAAGCAGGCCGCGCTTTACCCAATCAAATGTAGTGGGCGGGATTTACGTGTCCGCCGATCCTTCCCCACTCGAAACAAACCGAAACTCATTTAACAATAGCGTCCTCGGAGCAGACAAAACCACGGAAAGATATTCACATTTTAACTTGCTCTTTCATCATAGAAACAAGTGGGCGTTAACCAAAATGATCCATGTTCTCTGTGTAGCGCCCCTACGTATAGTAGAGGCTGGCTCACTGGACTAGTTCTAGGTTCTGAGCAGTAGGGGTGAAATACTCACAAGGAGACTTCAGTACTTTTTAACACAGAGCAGCTGCTGGCATATTTTTTACACAAAAAAAAAATACAACAAAGCATGAAACAGTATGTTTTAAGTTGAAAATTAACCCCCAAAAATAAAATAAAATAGAGCCCTCTTGTTTGGAAAATCAAAAATAGAATAAAATAAAAATGGAAGAAATGTCCTTTAAATTGTCTTTGTATGAGATCTACCCGGGTAGTTAAACAGACACTGGTGTGTACTGTATTCCTTATCCAAGGAATGAATCCTGATTCAGTTCAGTTCAATACTTGCGAATCTGATGTATGTCAGTTAAGTCAGCTCAGTCAAGTTCAGTCAGTCACTCAGCAGAATCTCAGAACCAATGCAGCTGGCCACACTGCATCCAAACGCTCCTTCTGCAGGCTGTTTTCACTGGGTTAGCTCGCCATCTCACTCAGCTTGGTTTGAAACCAGACTTCTACCAGGATCACAAAAAACAATCTGCACATAGCAGTACAGAATAGAAAGAATCAGTTATAATACTCTTTTCCTGTTATATCTCTTCCATATGGTACCATATTAACTTTTCTTTTAGAAATCAAATCAGTTACTCATTTTAAACCCATTACTCATGGATATGAATTATGAATACTGTTCAGTTCACACTGTGCTCCTTAAGTCTGTTAGACTTGAACATCAGTATTAATTGGCAAAACCAAATTAATTGTTATTATTAACAGCTTCACCTTTTTCAAACATGACATCATAAAGTTATACTGTATTGGGCTGGGCTGAACGGGTGCAGTACGTTAGTCCGACAGCGCATTCCTCCGACAGCGCAGCGCTCCGACGTTTCCAATACTAAACCCGAACCAAACCCGCAGCCTAACCCTAACCGCACGCGGATGCCACATAGTCGGAGAAAAGGTCTGTCGGATTTCCAATACTAAACCCGAACCAAACCCGCACCCTAACCCTAACCGCACGCGGATGCCACATAGTCGGAGAAAAGGTCTGTCGGATTAACGCATGCCTCCGGGCTGAACACAGTAACTTTAAGAAAAACATCTCTTTGATAAACACAAATAATACAAAGTTATCAAAATGTAAAATGTAAACTTTCTCCAACAACATCACATTACTCCAATTGGTTTTAGTATGAATTCTGAACACTATGTGTTGTTCTCTGACAAAATCCACTCATTGTAGTTAGCACAAGTAAGACGCGCGAACGCTGGAAGCGAACGCAGCTCGAAAATATTGTATATTTACAGACTTTGTGTGTGTGTGTGTGTGTGTGTGTTTGTGTTTTGCCTGTAGCTGCACTCTGGCGCACTCTGTTGGCCGCACCCAGGCAGTGCACTGCACACAGACAGACACACACACACACACACACACAAGCCGAGCAGACTTTCATAGTAAGCTCCACTTGGGTGGAGGCCTCTTCCGCGTTCGCAAAGATGGCTTCCTTCATGTGGCTAAGCTAAACAACAAACTTACTGGAGTTCCCAGCAACCAGAACACAGTAAAACATCACTGGAACCGGGCTCTCACAAGCAGCACTTGGTTTACTGCTCAGAAACTGCAACTCTGGTTAAGAATTGACCAGAACCAGAATTTTTGCTTAATTCTTTATATTTTAACAAACAGGCAGGAGCTCTCTCTGTCTGTCTTCACTCTAGAGTAGAGGGTAGCATGGGTCCGGGTATACCCGAATACCCGAGACCCGAACCGAGAACCGAACATTTTCGGGTCCAAAAATATTGACTTGTCCGTCGGGCAGGTTTGGATCGGTTCCAATTCCCTCGGGGCTTGGTCGGATCCATTTGAAATGGATAGACCCGTATGGACCCGGGAGGACCCGTGTTTAAAAAAAAAAAAACTATAAATATATATATATATATATATATATATATATATATATATATATATATATATATATATATATATATATATATATATATTTATATATTTATATATTTATATATCTCAGGGATTCCGTTAGCCAGTATTTACCGGCCATTGACCGGTAAAATGTTTAATTGGCCGGTAATTATAAACACCACCGGCGTTGTATGATGGTGTCGCGCGTTGAAAATATCAGAGCTACAAGCTCACAGCACGTCGCAACGCGCCGCTTTGTGAGCTTGTATGTCTGCTACTTTTGATACGCCACAACACAGGCTCTCCTTCTAATCAGCGCTGAGTAGGGTGTTCGCTCGGTGTTGATAAACAGAACCGAGGTTCCGAGGTGACACTGATAGAATCTGAACCAAGCCGGACCCAATTGTCGATAAAGGGACACGTGTGGGTCGTGGATATTATGCAAGCACAGTGATTGTCTGTCTGCAATGGATAAAGTGGTGAAAGTTGGACGACGGTGTCGCACAGGGAAAGGCTCTGGCACAGCTCGCCCCAAAACACCCTCGCCCCCATGTTTCAGGCGGACCAGCGGTTCTTGTATTCTTGTATTTGTTTTACTGAGGATAAGGGTAGAAATAGGTTTAGGATTAGGCATAGTTTTACTGAGGTTGAGATTAGGAATAAGGTTAGGTTTAGGCATAGTTTACTGATATGTTTAGGAATACCAGGCGAATGCCCACGGATTTTCCCCGGTGGCGGGGCGACTGTGTTTTGGGGCGAGCGCCGAGCGGGTGTTTTCATAGTTTTGGTATTCGTTGCTGCTCACTCATGCCCACTTTATTCATTTCATTTTAACACCTACAACAGGACAGGTCACACAATGGACAATTGATATGCATCTAGGCTCATTCCTATGTTAATTTATAGGTTGAGCTGGGGGGATATGAAAGTCTGTGAAAACGTAGCTGTTCAACTTCTGTATGACGCAACCCTCCGCTGTAGCTCGCCTCGGAGAAGCGCTGACTCGCTGAGACTACCAGTCTCGATGTTATGGAGAAAATAAGCATAATATAGCATCGGACACGGTTCGGGTCTAAAGACCCGGCCGGATCGGCTCCATTTCACCCGGGTCCATTTAGGATTGGGTCCAATTTTAATCGGCTCCGTTTCGGACCGGGTCTAATTTTAATCGGCTCCGTTTCGGGTAGGGTCCAGTCATTTTGATTTCTTTCTAGGGTCCGTTCGGTTCGGTTCAAATATCCTCGGATCTGTTTCGGTTCGGGTCCAATTTTTTGGACCCATGCTACCCTCTACTCTAGAGAGGATCAGTGAAGAATGAATGAAGTGACAACGCAGATGCACCCTCTACTGGTCAACATGTGTATAGGTGTTGATGTACATTTCAAGTTAACCCTTTAGTGACAGCAACATGCATCTGTGACACCATAAAATAACAACAGAATTAGTGACACCATATTCCATATGGGTTACATCTGGGAGAAGTGGTGTTAGTGTTCCATGTAGAAATATTGTTAGTGGGAATGAAAATAGTCGCACCACCGGAAGTGAAGGGCTGAAGGCAGACCAAAACCCCGGTTTCCTTGCGCACGGGTGCTACGTCTTCTTCCTCCCAGAGCCAACTGAGATAGTCAAAAACAGCAGAGGGCGCTGTTTTTCCTTTTCATTTGGCGATGGGTTCCCAGATTGGGCCCAGCCTCGCACACCACAACCGGTGCGCAGGTACTCTACCGCCCCGCTCCGTCGAGGCACATACAAACACACATGCCCTTAATCGAGTGCCAGAGTTTTTTTTAAAACAGGGTACATCCAGTGCCAGCGCTTCTTATCGTTTACGCCTCCACGAGAACCCGGATGTAAACAAAAGGTGTCTGCGCGATGGTCGAGGGTCCCCTCTAACGACTGGAACAATAATATTTCTAGCGCGATCTGCCATTGCAGAGTGATCGTGCATCGAAAATGGCTTGTTTTCACCACTGTAAAAAGATATGGAGATATGGATCTTTTTCTGAAGATCCTATCATTGGAGCGGACGGAAGTGACATTTTTTGGACCAACTTCAAATCCGTCCATTCCATTTTAAAGGGTCCTAAAGTTGCGTTAGAGGGCATCTTGTGAGAAAAAAAAAAAGATATATCCACAAGTTTCCTAGGGCGTTGTGGGCATCACTTCCTGTCGATTTGATCAGGTATCAGGGATCAAATCGACAGGAAGTGATGCCCACAACACCCTAAGAAACTTGCGGATTTACATTTTTTTTTTTATCATTTGCGGACCACCGGCCCATTGATGGTCGGCCCTGTTTAACCACTTCAACCCTATATACTGTATATACATCGGATATTTGAAAATAGCGATGTGGCGGTAGATGTCAGGTTGGCTTTTTTTTTTATCTAGAAAGAAAAATGGTTATTTTTGCTACATTTTATCAACACAAATCTTGTATGGGGTCCCTGACACTATAGTTCCAAATGGTGGTCGACGGCCAATATAGATTTGCAGTTCCTTGACATGAAAACGTTTGAGAAGCACTGGTTTATGAGACACAAACGTGTCAGGAATGACCCGAGACATCCTCTTCACCCATGTGAAACTATAAACTAATTGCTCCTATTTCCTGCCACCAATGTGACCTGAACGTCCCAGCGACAAATTGGAATTGATTTCAGTCTTGGCAGATCATTCTGGGGTTGTGAACCCGGATGCTAAAACGCATTTTATCCATATTAGCATTCTGCACATTGCAGCTTCTGCCTCACAAGTAAACAGAGCAGGTACAGAAATCTACCTGTGAGTTCTTACTCACTTATAATTTAACATCTCTGTGCTGATTTAAACAATCTGAATTCTCAGAATAAGACCTAATCCTAATCCTAATTATTAAATGAAGATCCTCATGGTTGAGTGCAAATTGTGTGTGTGCGTGTGCGTGTGCGTGCGTGCGTGTGCGCGCGTGTGTGTGCGCCTTTCCATAGGTTCTATAAGCTGCCATAAGCCTCGACCAACCACAAGGTCCAGTGTCCTTTTATGATGGGTGTCTGATAGGCAGTATGGGGGGGTCTAGGGCGTGTGTGTGGGGGGGTCTCGCTTTATCTGCTTACCCAGCCGGTTGCTTCGGTAGAGAGTCAGCACCGGGTTTGTGTGCGTGTGTGCATGTGTGTGTGTGTGTGTGTGTGTGTGTGTGTGTGTGTGTGTGTGTGTGTGTGTGTGTGTGTGTGTGTGTGTGTGTGTGTGTGTGTGTGTGTGTTTGTGTGCGCCTGTATGTGTGTGTGCATGCTTGCGTGCACGTGTACATTAAAATGGTGGGGTGTACAGCGGGAGAGTACTAGTAGGCTACACATACTGTACATCCCCTCTTTCCATATTATAGCCTCATTTGAAGTGTACTGTATATGAAGCAGTCATTTAGTCCACGCTGAACAACAAAACAAACAAACACCAACTCAATTCAAAGTGTGGAGAATAAGATTGATGCTAAGCACTTTTTGTAGTGGTCCCCACCGAAGGATGGTCATACACTTCAACTGATGATTATAAATGTATTACAAATTCCAACTTTTTTTAGCAGCAACATTTAACTCAATATAATAAACTAGTGTTTGTCCAAAACCGTTGCTTTTCAGAAAATGAATGACGAACGTGTGTTCCAGAATCAGGGAGAGGGAACATAAAGATATCTCGTATGTTACAGTCAGAATGAAAAAACAGTCAGATTGAAAAAGGAGTGCTTGTTTTCTTCGCGTTCGCCTCCCATGTCCCCCGCGGCAGGGCGGGGCCCCCCCCCCCGCCCCCCCCCGTCAAAAAAGAGAAATGAAGTCTCGGAGGTACCGAGACTAGGGGGACGATGAT
The DNA here is from genome assembly GCF_963454915.1 of Gymnoscopelus microlampas. Taxonomy (NCBI): domain Eukaryota; kingdom Metazoa; phylum Chordata; class Actinopteri; order Myctophiformes; family Myctophidae; genus Gymnoscopelus; species Gymnoscopelus microlampas. Next base: position 47,614,919 of record NC_139956.1, read on the forward strand.
TTACAATAGGCTCTATGCACAGCAGCCATATTGGGAATGAATTGGGCCCCTTCCTTACTTCCTTCACAGGTGTTACCAATGATACTAATTAAGGCTCTGTTCCATTTAGTGTGGCATAGTGGTTGTCTTATTTTCAAGGACCCCCCATAACTCAGAGTTACACACCCACCATCATTTACTTTTCTCAACAATATGAGACATTATTACATTATGAACTTTTATTACATTATGAGCGGCTACGGGAGAATTCTTAATGTAACACATTATTACATTATAGAAAAATCTGTTATTACATTATGAGCTGATTATGACATTATGAGTTTTTATTACATTTAAATGATTACATTATGAACCGCTATTACGTTATGAGCCGTTATTTTTATTTATTTTTATTAAGCTTTTGCAGATACAGGCTTTATGAAAAAAACATTCAAAGAACCTATCACTGATCTGCAGCTACTCAGTCAGGGCTATGTATAAACTGAATGTTTGATGATTTAATGTCCTTGAGCTTCATGGGATTACAGTCACATACTGAGGAGGTGTTTGTTCAGCCTCTTCTTAAAGGCATGAATACTACTTGATGTAATGTCTCCAACAACCGTAGGGGGAAGGCTGTTCCATGTTGTTATAGCAGAGTGGAGAAAGCTCCTATCAAGGCATTTAGTGTTTGACTTGAGGATGGTCAGGGCGTGGCTTGGTAGTACCCTCCGGGTGATACGACCTGGGATGTGAGCTTGGGGTAGCAGTGCTTTGAGATCCACTGGACAGCTGGGAGTGTGCATCTTATAAAGAACAGTTGTTGCTGCAACTGTTCGACGATGACTCAGCTTACTGATGGCATATTGCTGTAGGGCAAGGTCCTCATCCACCCCGATGATCTTTAGAGCCTTTTTTTGGATAATGTCTAGCTGGCTGAGAGTGGTCTGAGAGGCATTCATCCAGGCTAGGCAGGAGTACTCCATAATAATCCTGACCTGGGTCTTATAGATGTTGGCTCTGCCTTTAGCATCAAGCTTGTTGGCCAGCTTACGTAGTGCTCCAAGACGTTGTCCAGCACGTTTAGAGATGTTGGAAAGATGGCTAGTCCACGTCAGTTTACAGTCTATGCAAAGACCCAGAATCTCCATCTGCTCGCTGAGTTTGATTTTAGCGGTCCCAAAGAAGAGATCTGGGCGAGATGGGTTCCTCTTTCTGGACAGGATTATAGCCTTGCACTTGGTGGGCTCGAAAGTGATCTTCCAGGCGGCAGCCCACTTTCGGATGTTTTCCAGGTCTTTGTTTAGGGACGCAGCCACCTCAGGCCCATTTGATGATGTTACAGGTGCGAAAATGGTGGAGTCGTCCGCATACAGAAATATGTTGTTCTCACACTGTTCCACAACATCATCTATGAAGATGGAGATTAATAATGGGCCGAGAATCGATCCCTGAGGTACAGATGCGTTGATGGGACGTGGTAATGAAGACTGACCAGAAAGCACAACTTTGATGGATCTTCCTTGAAGGTAGTTCTGTAGCCAGACATGCAGTCTTCCAGTTATGCCCTTTGAAGAGAGCTTAGCACAAAGGCCGTTGTGCCAGACCTGGTCGAATGCTCCCTTAATGTCCAGTGCGACAGTGTACACTTCACCACCTTTGTCAAGGATGTTGTTCCACGTCTGGGACAAAACTGTAAGGAGGTCGGCTGTGCTGTGGTTTGGTCTAAATCCGTATTGTTTATTGGAGATAAGGTCATGGCGGAGGAGATATCTCTGTAGCTGTTTGTGGACAGAGGATTCCATCACTTTGCTGATGACAGTGAGCAGGGATATGGGACGGTACTTCGATGGATCTGACTTAGAGTCCTTTTTGTGAATAGGGATCACTCTAGCAGTTTTCCATAGGTCGGGGAACAAGCCATGAGCGAAAAGGAGTTGAAAGAGACGGCTGAGGGGACTGGCTAGTTCTGCGGCACACTCTTTGAGTACCCTTGTTGGAATTTCATCAGGCCCTGTGGCCTTTCCTGGGTCCAAGTTGCGTAGGATATTCCTGACATCTTTGGGTTTAAAGTGCACATCACCAAAATAAGAGGATGGTAGTGGGCACTGGAGCTGAGATTGCGCAGATGCCCCAGGCAATGTACACTTGTCCGCAAAGGTTTGGCAGAAGATGTTGGCCTTTTCACTTGCTGTGATGTGGGGAATGCCCTGGTGTTCAATGACGGGTATGTCTGTAGAGCCACTTCTCCCTGAAAGTGAATTTACAATACCCCACCATTTCTTTGAGCTAAGTGATTTGTCCGATAGATCTTTTTTCAGTTTGTTGTTATATTGTCTCTTTGCTCGTTTTTCAGTTTGATTGAACGCTGCTCTTGCTTCAAGAAACTTTTGTTTTGCAGCCAGATTGTTAGAAGTCTGCATCTTGTGATAGAGCCGTCGCTTTTTCATGGCTGCTCTTCTGCAGTGTTCGTTAAACCAAGCTTTATCTCCAGGCTTTCTGGTGATGATCTTGTTTGGTATAAATGCATCCATGGCATCTTGCAGTAAGTTGGTAAGATTCGTGCAGATTATTTCAGGATCTTCTTCCTTGAAGACACTGGACCAATTTATGGAAGTTTATGTACCCTCTCATTTCCCAGAACTGAGCCTTGTCATATCTCCATACTCTACGCTTGTATGGCTTATCTCTGAAGACTGGTATTTTTAGCTGTACATGTACAGGGTTATGGTCCGAGGAGCCTAGATTTGCCAAGGTCTTTGTTACATTATGAGTTGCTACAACCCTTGCTTACTGTAAATTGCTCTGGATTAAGAGTGTCTGCTACATGCCTAAACTGTTAACTGTTCATATCAACATGTCTCTCTCTCTCTAGTAACTGCTGATGTTTAATAAAATGATAATCATATTGGCTGCTGAGTGAATCAGGAAGTGAAATTAACGTTTGGGGAGATTCCAGTGAGAAGCTTCAACCACACACACAAACACACACACGCACGCACGCACACGCGCACACGCGCACACACACACACACACACACACACACACACACACACACACACACACACACACACACACACACACACACACACACACACACACACACGTGACACTTTGATCACATGACCAGTGTGTTTTAAAGACATTAGATGGTTTCAGCAGTGAGATGTAATGAGGCTTGGATGGCCTGGGCAAAAACATGGAAAATGTTTAATTGGCCAAAATGAACTTGTGGGGTGTCTAATCACAGGTTTTCAGGGGTCCTGAATCCATTCCAACTATTAGTTTTTAGTAAACATTACTCCTACAAACTGCACAATCAATATGTCAATGTGTAGCCATGATTCCCTGCTTTCATATGACATGAAAAAACTCAAATGAAAACATTTGCTATGTGTTGTGGTGGGTCACATTTGTATACTAAAGTGGTTTGTGTATAAAGTGCAGTATTGCTTTCAAGTAGTACAGGATGCGTTGTCAAATTAAGTGCAAGAAGTTTTGTTATCAATGAACCATTATTTTATATTGTACTTAAAGGATGTAAACGCAGGACTCTCTCTTATGGCCATACATCTGGACATGTACACTGTTACACACATCAGGTAGATGCTTTATATACAGTGAGAACAGAATTGGTCCTAGTATTGATCCCTGGGGGACCCCAACCAAACATGTGAGGTATTTAACACTGTTGACACTTACACACTGTCTTCTGGTGGATAGATAGGAACTAAACCACTGAATAGCCTCTGGAGAAAAGTTACGATGTGTTCATTTGGACAGGAGGACCCGGTGACTGACGGAGTCAAAGACCTTTTTGAGGTCTAAGAACACCCTGCGATTGTACAGGGAGCCCTGTCCAAAAAACACTTCGGCCTTTCAGTCAATAGAGAGCCCTGTCCAAAAAACACTTTGGCCTGTCAGTGAATAGACAGTTTGCTGACTCTGTGGAGTGGAAGGGCCCAAACCCAAACTGCATGGGAGGCAGCGTTTGTGTCTGTCTGTCTGATTGATTGATTGATTATACAGTATGTACATGAAATTAAACATAAGGTACGTACATGAGGTTAGACATAAGGTGCATAAGGTACAGTATGTACATGTGGTTAGACATAAGGTGCATAAGGTACAGTATGTACATGAGGAGACATAAGGTGCATAAGGTACAGTATGTACATGAGGTTAGACATAAGGTGCATAAGGTACAATATGTACATGAGGAGACAAGGTGCATAAGGTACAGTATGTACATGTGGTTAGACATAAGGTGCATACGGTACAGTATGTACAGTATGTACATGAGGTTAGACATAAGGTGCATAAGGTACAATATGTACATCAGGAGACATAAGGTGCATAAGGTACAGTATGTGCATGTGGTTAGACATAAGGTGCATAAGGTACAGTATGTACATGAGGAGACATAAGGTGCATAAGGTACATTATGTACATGATGTTAGACATACAGTGTAAGGTGCATAAGGTACAATATGTACATGAGGAGACATAAGGTGCATAAGGTACAGTATGTACATGAGGAGACATAAGGTACATTATGTACATGAGGAGACATAAGGTGCATAAGGTACAGTATGTACATGATGAGACATAAGGTGCATAAGGTACAGTATGTACATGAGGTTAGACATAAGGTGCATAAGGTACAATATGTACATGAAGAGACATAAGGTGCATAAGGTACAGTACATGAGGTTAGACATAAGCTGCATACAGTATGTACGTAAGACTAAGGTGCATAAGCAGCAGCTATATACTGTTCATGATTATGTGCAATAATCCTGACCATCGTCTTCCTGGAAACAGATGATGTAACATCATATCTTTAATCTGGTTGGCTGATTATTCTAAACTACAGAACGAGTCCTCCTTCATTCTCTTTCAGACCCAAGAACTTCTCTTTCAGTAAACATCTGTTTATTCTGATCTGTTTATTCTGATCTGTGTATTCTCATCTGTTTATTTTCATCTGTTTATTCTCATCTGTTTATTCTCATCTATTAAATTCAGTTCAGTTTTTATCAGTGATGATGAAGATTACAGCCACCCTCCTCATCCTATCCTCTGTACTTCATGTCAAAGCGATCCCAGGAAGTAAGTACATTATATTTATGTTATTATATAATACATACATTTATATCTACTGTTATTATATAAAACCAAATATGAACAATGCACAATACAAACAAATGACCTGTTGAACTCTAACCTCACGCAGGCAGCTCGCCACCCACTGACCCAGGGGAGAAAAAAAAGGGGGGGGGGGGCGGGGGTGATTAATAGCTGTGGCTGCCAATCGCCGGGTCCACTCGGGTATTAGTGTAGTCACCCGGAGTAGTGACCCGGAGTCACTTCTTGTAAATGGATTTATTATTTTGGGTAACATGCTTACCCGAAGACTTCTAATAGACACATAATACATACACAATCACACCGTTTAGCATTGTGTGGCAATGTGATTGGCTGCTGAGTGAATAAGGAAGTGAAATTAACGTTTGGGGAGTTTCCAGTGAGAAGCTTCAACCACACACACACACACACACACACACACACACACACACACACACACACACACACACACACACACACACACACACACACACTTTACTACCTTTATATCATGCAATATTGAATCTTGAATGTTGGTCCAAATACGTAAACATTAAAACATCGTGGAAAAAAATCTGTATGAATTACTTTCATAATAAAAATAAAGAAATTAATACAAATATTTTAATCAGTTTCAGTTTGAACTAGAAAAAGTGCTCCCCGGAGCACAGGTGTCCGCCAGGTCAGGTAGGTTATTGTGGGCCAGCAATGTTCGGAATTCACCAATCAGGATGGAATACAAAAAATCGGACAGATCCATCTTGATCACTTGACCATAGAGATAATGTGTACTTATTTGCATGATGTTTGGACACAATTTGTAGGAGTGATATAAAAAAGAAACATGGGCCTCCTGGTGGCGCTATAATAGGGCAATTTTAAAAGGTTGGCGTTTGTTCTTCAACGTAATGCGAATGTGCGTGCAAAGTTCCACCGCAATCGGACGCTGTGTTCATGATTTGCGGCATTTTGTTCAAAACGGGCCACTCCTGCAAACTTTAGATGTCAATGTTAGCCAATGAGGATGGAATATGAAAAATCAAACAGATCCATCTTGATCACATGACTATAGAGATCATGTGTACCAATTTGCGTGAAATTTGGATAAAATGTGAAGGCTTAATCTCAAAAAGATTGTTTTTTTGTTTTACAAGTCGGCCTCCTGGTGGCGCTATAAAGGGCTAATGTGAATAATGCAGGGCAGATGTTTTTCCTTGGCCTCTAGGGAGTATTTGTGCAAAGTTTTACGCAGATCGGTGCAGTTATAGTTAAAAACTCAAATCTACCTTTCATAGCGCCACCATGAGGCTGATTTGAAAATGTTCAAGTGACATTTCATCCTCTGCCTAGTGGGAATGTGCGTGTGAAATTTCACGGAAATCGCAAGCTGCGTTCATGATTTGAGGCATTTAGTTCAAAACGGACCAATCCTGCAAACTTTGGAAGCCAACCTTAGCCAATCAGGATGGATAATGGAAAATCAGACAGATCCGTGTTGATCACATGACCATAGAGATACTGTGTACCGATTTGCGTGTTTGGATAAAATCTGTAGGAATACTGTAAAAAAAATATGTTTTGCACAAATCGGCCTCTTGGTGGCGCTATAACAGGCCCATGTGAAATATTTGGAGCAGAGGTTCTGAATTGGCATCCAGGGAGTGTGTGTGTGTGTGCATATAGTTTCGCTGCGTTCAAGCCAACAGTGCGGGAGATTAGCTGTTCACAGCCGGACACACACACTGACGGACGGACACGGGGTAAAACATACTCTCTCGCCATGCCTTTCGGCCTGGCGGAGACAATAAACGGTTGACAGGAAGCTACTTTTAATATCCAACCTTTCACTTCATATAAGAACCAAACATGATTGTTTAACATGATGATTATGTGTTATTGTCACTGTGTAGAAGTTTGTTGTTGTATTTCATTTCATTTTTGTTTTATTTCCAGTGTTCCATGAGCAGATTAAAGTCCTTGGCTGTTCAGACACAGTTAAAGACTCATATAAAGAGAGCATGTTTGCTCTGGATGGTGAAGTGTTGTTCTACGCAGACTTCAACAAGGGGAAGGTGGTGGAGCCTCAGCCTCCGTTTGTAGATCCAATCACCTTCACAGCAGCTTATGAAAGAGCTTTGCTTGATCAGGCGTACTGCAAAGACCAGCTGGACAGCGTTCGCACTGCCTTGAAGAAACCACCAGTGAAAGGTACATGAATACTATTAACGCAATAAAAAAAAAGTTAACTAAAACGGTTGAATATATTTAACATGAATGAAAATGCAGCAAGAATGTGGACTTCAATAGCCTTTTAATAATGATAACGAGTGACCTCTGAGTTTCACATTTACGCTAGGCGGGGGAATAAATGAGACACACGCACTAACGTAGGCTATATAGTATGTTTTTCATACATGAGCACACACAACTGAATCAGTTCTGTGAAGCTCCCATGTGGCTTCCTGCTGTAAATGTAGCTAGCTTTGGGGAGGAGGGGGGTTGAGTGGCCCCACTCATTAACTATTCTATTGTTATTTAATTAGCTTAAAATGGTTCTTAATCACATGTCCCATTCACCTGCAGACGCTCCCTTGTCTCTCACAGTGAGTTGTAGTCAGTGTGTGGGCTGCTAGTAGCCCCGCCTGCCTCCTATTACTCTGTGGCTGTGGCTCTCTGTTGATCGTTGCACGCACACACGCACGCACGCACGCACGCACGCACGCACGCACGCACACACACACACACACACACACACACAAATCAAAATAAACACACCAAAATAAAACATATCAAAATTGTTGGCATATTGGCATCATCATGTTGTATTCATCATATCGTATCATATTGGCATTTCGCTCTCAAAATAACTGCGAGTGTTATCTCTGTTATCCTGGAAATACATGATGGGGTCAGAGAGAGAGAGAGAGAGAGAGAGAGAGAGAGAGAGAGAGAGAGAGAGAGAGAGAGAGAGAGAGAGAGAGACAGACAGACAGACAGACAGACAGACAGACAGACAGACAGAGTCCTTGTTTACTCAGCCACGCTAGACAACTGGACACATAGAGAAACAAAACTTAACTGGTAGCTCAATCTCATTGTATATAAGATATTCGATATACATTCAAAACATTTTAATGCCATATTTCACATGCCTGAACCTATTTTAGACTTTATGTAGTGACATATTTGGCCCAGTGTTGATATTATACAGATGATAATAAAACTGAACATTAATGACCTTTTTAATTGTGTATTTCCAGATGGATATGTGTACTATGAGGCGTCCCACTGTGTGTTTAACTCCAGTGAGCTGAAGGACATACAGTACATATGGTCATTGAATTTCGATGGTGATGAGATCATCAGGTGGGACAGTAGAGTAGATCAGTTTGTCGGATACACTGAGTATGGTGTGAAGAACGCAGAGCGCTGGAATACCTGGTTGGTATACCAAAATGGGTTCAGAGCAGAACGAGAGAGATGCAAACGCAACACTGGGAGCTACTACTCCAATGTTCTGAACAAGAGAGGTGAGCTGATCTCAGAGCAGCACTCAACACTCATCACCTCATAAACTATAACATGAAATCATAATAAATGATTCTATTCAGAGATGATTAATGGTGTTAATATTGATCTTATAATGATTATAAAACATTCTTTAATCTTCTGAGAAACATTTCAGATCCTCCTAAACACTTAAGCTTGATTTATACTGTATCCTAACACGCTGTCAAAAATAGCAGATTTACAAGCTCTCAACAAGGTGTTACCATCGTATACAGAGTATAAATGAAACATATAGATCTATTTCTGAGTGTTTTCACCTACACATAATGACCTGCCTAAAATAGAGACACCAGGATTAAGGTTTTTAAATTAATATAAAAAAGAACCATACAGGCTAAAACACACCTCTATACACTTAATTTCACCACTCCTATTTTATATTTTAATTGTTGCCTTTACTATTTTTTTTTGTATGTTTTTAATCACTTTAGTAATATTTTACAGGATTATGTGTATTGTTTTGTTTGTTTCTACTCTTGTTCAATCAAACTATTTTCATTAAATGATATTGCTTGGTTTATTTTAGTTTATGTAAAGCACTGTGTAACAGTGAATTATTTAATATGTTTAAATGACATTATATGAATGCATGTTGTAGAAAACGGTAGAATATTGTCGAGCATTTATTGACATTTACAATTTACAATGTATGTGAAACGGGACTAAGAAAGATATGCTGCTGGTTCCAACTGGTACACTATTTGTTTTATTTTTGTTGCTTTTCTGCAAAATAGATATTAAACCGTTCAGTATCACACGTAATATCACGTAATAACATCAAAATCTAATTACTAAATATAACCATTACTCAATATTCAATAACCAAGTCACATTATTAACATTCACATTAGTTAACTTCTTACTTCTTTCCAAAATAACCCACTTCCCTGTATAGTATAAACCCAACGTTCATATAACATGTCACATCACATTACATAAGATCACAGTATCACCTATCATCACAGAACATAACATCACTATCTTACTCCAGCCCTGTCATGGCTTCTGCCTTCTGCCCATGCTACAGCTACTAGAAGCATGCTCCATGCTGTTTTAGCTGATCTGAGTGAGCGGGAGGGGTTGTAGGGTTGGATCTGGCTTGAAGATATGGGGGTGTCATACATTTGGTTGCTTTGTACTCTGTAAGGGCAGCAACTGGGAGCCAATGGAGGGAGTGGAGTACAGGGGAGAGCTGGGAAATGTGAAAACTTGGCTGGTTGAAGACCAAGCATGTTGCGGCCTTCTGGATCATTTGGATCTCATTTAGATGATATACAAGTATTAATGATAATGACATTTTCCTATGAGTGGTATAATTGTAATAAGGATAATAATAATAATAATAATAATAATAATAATGGTAATGGTAATAATAAGGGTAATAATAATAATAATAATAATAATAATAATAATAATAATAATAATCTTATGTATCCAGTGGAGCCCAAAGTGAGACTGAAGTCAGAGACTCTCCCTGGTGGTGGTGAACACACTCACATGCTGAGGTGCAGCAGCTACGACTTCTATCCTAAAGTGATCCTGGTGACCTGGCTGAGAGACGAAGAACCTTTGACCTCTGGTCTCTCCTCTACCGATGAGCTGTCTGATGGAGACTGGTACTACCAGTACCACTCCTACCTGGAGTACACACCCAGGTACACACCTAACAGACACCGATACATAGAAATACACACCTCTACTGGTACTACCAGTACCACTCCTGCCTGGAGTACACACCCAGGTACACACCTAACAGACACCCATACATAGAAATACACACCTCAACGGGTACTACCAGTACCACTACTACCTGTAGTAAACACCCAGGTGAACACCTAACGGACACTTACTGTATACAAATACACACCTCTGCTGGTACTACCAGTACCACTCCTACCTGGAGTACACACCCAGGTACACACCTAACATAGACATACACATCTAATAGACACTTATACATAGGAATACACAACTAATAGACACCTATGCATATATTATTTAAAAATAAAAAAAATGTTACTCACTTGAGGATCATCAGCAGAAAAATGTGTGTGTGTGTGTGTGTGTGTGTGCGTGCGTGCGTGCGTGCGTGCGTGCGTATTACAGATCAGGAGAGAAGATCACATGCATGGTGGAACATCCCAGCCTGACCGTGCCTATCAAGATTGACTGGGGTCAGTTACTTTCTTCTACTGTTATCTACTGTAATGTGTTACACCAGAAATAAAAATCAATACAAATAATACAATAAAACATCCTAAAAAAGTAAGGGTTGGGTTCGGGGGGTAAGTCCCTGTGACTAGAGTCACATCAAGGGTTGGGTTGGGGGGGTAAGTCCCTGTGACTAGAGTCACATCAAGGGTTGGGTTCGGGGGGTAAGTCCCTGTGACTAGAGTCACATCAAGGGTTGGGTTCGGGGGGTAAGTCCCTGTGACTAAAGTCACATCAAGCCGCCTCATGCTACAGAAACAGGAGATAGGCTCCTCCCCCTATGGGGTCACATGGCTCGGCAAGGCTTACTTACTTAACCCATTCAATCCAGGAACGCACCTTTATCATTCCGCTATAACCGTTTTTTTATACTTTGGGCTATTCAAAAATAGCAGATACAAGCAAATGTCTTCATTTTTGAGCGGTGTAGCCGCTCCTATAAGCGGGGTTGGGACACCTCATTAGTACACCCTTCGCTGTACTGTGATTGGCTCATAATAGCACACCCCTCTACATTAGTACACCCCTAGCTGTACTGTGATTGGCTGACTCTATTGGCTGACTCTATTCAGCACTGTGATTGGCTAGCGAGACACATGGTCTTCCATCACTGTGATGACCACTGTGATGACCACACCGCTCACTTTTTTTAAATGAAAAACAATGTTTGCTATAATATCAGTAGTTCTCAAACTTTCTGTTGTCAAGGACCCCCAAAATGACTGCTGATCCCCCTCAAAATATGTTGTCCCAGGGACCCCCCCCCCCCCCCCCCCAGAAGAAATGATTTGAGTAAAAAAATATATATAATATAATATAATACATTACAGTATTATATAATATAATATTTGTATTGTCAGATGAGTCCATGCCAGTGAAGTACAAGCTGGCCATGGGAGCATCAGGTCTGTTTCTGGGTCTGGTCTTGTTCCTGTCTGGATTCATCTGCTACCAGTGGAAAAAAGGTGTTAACATGTTTAATCAACATGTTTAATTAATTATGATACTACCAGTGGAAGAAACAAAGTTATTAGCATGTTTAAATAACATGTTTCATTCATTATTATACTATCAGTGGAATAAATAAAGTCAGATCAACAGGATCACATGACATGTGGAACCCTCACAGAAATGCAAACAAACAAACATGTAAAGCCACAACCTAAACTGGTTTATATTGCTTTGGAACCTTCACCGGTTTAGAACAGTTTAGACAACCTAGTTAGAGAACAAAGTGTGTTCTATGTTGTCACTTTTAGCTTTAATACATCAGTGTTACATTTAGTCCTAAATAATAGTCAAATGTTCACATTAGTTCTGATGCAACATGTGACCCTGATGACTGAATCATAATGTTGTTGTGTTGTGTTATTGTGTGTACATTTATGCATTTTATGGAGAAATACACACAATACAGTACATAGGATTAATGTGTGTGTAACTGTCTCTCTTCTTCTATCAGGTCGTATTCTGGAGTCGACAACAAATGAGAATCTTTAGACTCCCCCCACACACCCAGGTTCACTTCCTCTTTCTTTTTACTAAACTTATTAGTAGTTTGGACCAATCATCATCAATCAAATATAAAAATGTTTTACAGCCTGCAGGAGTTTAGATCCCATAGCCTGAGAGGACGTTCGGGTGATTCAGTCAGTTCAGTGAAGAGACGACACAATGCAGCCAAACTCTGAACCAATCATTTGAACTAAACAGTTCAGTGAACTGAACCCAATGATTCAGTTCATTGAACACAACATTTCAGTGAACTGAACCCAATGATTCAGTTCATTGAACACAACATTTCAGTGAACTGAACGCAATGATTCAGTTCATTGAACACAACATTTCAGTGAACTGTACCCAATGATTCAGTTCATTGAACACAACATTTCAGTGAACTGAACCCAATGATTAAGTTAATTAAAAACATTGATCGTTCCATCACTAGCAGGATCAAAGACAGAACCTTGTGGTCCAAAGGAGAGTGTTCTACCAACTGAGCTGCCCTTCCTACTAAGATACACTATTGACAAAGTATTGGTCAAATGTTGTTTGAATGGACTGAGTTGTATCTACTTTGATGGTTACTGTAGTTAAAGGGAGGCTGCTGGGAGGTTAGGTTTTTAAGTAGTTTACTAATAACTTGTTCATGATCTATTAAATATTTATAACATAGTTTTAAATCATTAAATCACTAACCATTAACAAACATTTAAGTTATCAAGGTTCAAGGTTCAAGTTTATTAGTGTCCCCGAGGGGCAAATTGGTTTGCAGCATATAGCATCAGTGCAGTACAACAACATTAAAACAGACAATAGAAAAACAGTAAAAAACAGAACAGTAACACATCCGTAGCCGGTACAGAGAGTTCACATTAGGTCATAAAGAGCAAAGTGTAAGGTGCAATACAGTGCAGTGTACATGGCCATTGAAAAGGAATACGTGGACACAAGGAGACTGCTTGGTTCACGTAATAACTAAAGGCTATCTCCTCCTTGGCTTCTCCATAACAGAGTTCAGACTGCCGATAGAAATAGGAATGAAGGACAGTTTGTGCCTGTTTGTTGTGGCACTGGGGGTCCGCTGGGGGTTATGAGCTATGAATAATAGATTTGGTAATGATTAATGTACTATTATAAGGGAAGGTTATTCTAAAGTGTTAACATGTTCACACAGTTAATACATCCTGATTCTTATTGGTTTATTGTCTTTTCACAGAACACCTGGGTGTGTTTTCAGAGAAGCAGAGAGTCATTGCTGCCCCCTGGTGGAGAGAGGAGGAAATACACGTGTGTCCTTTCAGCTTCTCAATACTCTTAACAGCAGCACAATGATGACATCATCAACCTTTTTCACAAATGAGTCCCTTAAAAGTGCTAATTGGCTATAGCCAAGGTACGGACTCTGTCTTTTCCCGGTGTTTCGCCCAGGTCGACATGGTTTTGAGGTGAGGTCAGGGTTAAGGTTAGGTTTATATAGACATAGTGTTTGTGAGGTTAAAGGTCGGGTTTAGGGTTAAGGTTAGGTTTATAGACATAGTTTTTGTGAGGTTAAACTTCAGGGTTTAGACGCCACCTGGGCGACACACCAAAGGATGAGGGAGTCCCAATTAGTGTGGGCGGTTCATCAAATTACTTTGTATAGTTTCTGTCATCAGGAAACTACACTATACATTATATTGAAACATTAAATAAATGATTACACACTCAATCAGAATTCTTCATAACATTAACATTAATATCCATCTGAATGGAAGTCAGTCAGCCATGTTTGTGAACAAGGTTTTATTATTTTATAATGGACCATAAGTCATTTATTATGTCATAATTTCTAATGTGATAATTAGTGTGTTACGATCATTGTGACATGGACCTAGACCCTCTAGGCTGGTCCAGGGTTATGGGTTCCTAAACCCTCTAGGCTGGTCTGAGGTGATGGGTGGACCTAGACATTCTAGGGTGGTCTGAGGTGATGGGTGGACCTGGACCCTCTAGGGTGGTTTGAGGTGATGGGTGGACCCGGGTCCACCCAAATTAGACAATGGTGGGCCGCCACAGTATATAAAATGAATGGAAACACTGTGCAATCATTTATACTAAGTAATCATTTATATGTAATCATGAGCAGGAGATCAGATCTCATTACAACTTAGGAGGGAACCACAAACAAGGAATCTTCTCATCAATAATATCACCAACCTAGACTTAACGTTAGGATTTTATACTAACTAATAATGTTCTCAATGATTAAACTAATAATGTTCACAATAATTACAGTTTGTCTGACATTTGGTATACAAAACAAAACACCAAATCCATGTTCAATGCATGAATCAAACTATAATGTTATGATGTAAATAATCCATTAGAGGTTGACATCACATGATTTAACAACAAACACATTAACATGCCTCCATGTTTAACTGCAGGTCTTACAAACATTGATTATTTCACATTAATTCACATCATTTGAGAAATCTAAACTAAACAGTCAGATGACCTCTGCACAGCAGGGGGTCTGACAGGACACACTGAGTTAGATGATATTTAGAACATTTAGGTTTGTCTGTTTATCTGATTTAATGTTGATGATTGATGAGTTCAATCAGACATCTGTTATTTTTGGAACCTGATTTGATCAATACATCCAGTAATCAATTCCTACTGTTAATTACCAATATCTAAAGTGCTTAGAAAACTGGGCAGGGCTGCCTGTCAGTTCATAAATAATTACGCAGCACATAATTTAAGGACACTTGTTTAAATGTCCTAAATGTATAAACTTCTTCAATTTATAACATGATCCATACATTCAGTCTATCCTGTCCCATCGTCCCATGAGGTTTTAATTATATTAATTAGGAGAATGAGCACTCCGTGTTGTGACAGTGACATGATGAGAGTTAAAAATAACAGAACGGTTGTGCAAACTTTACTAAAGTAAAGAACAACTAATATTCGGACAGTTTAGATATTCCTTGTATTATTTATCTTTCCATTTTTCAGCTCCACTGTTGTGTTTCTATCCGTTCATATTGGCTGAACTTCACTCATTAAACTAGTTAACAGCTCTGTGGACAAGTGATGATGATGAAGTGGAATCAGCTTTTATTAAATTTGGATTTTAAATGATATCATTTATTTTATTGGAGGATCATGTCAGACATGTCCCCTCCTTCCCCCCTCGGATATGCGCCCCTGATCATGAATGGTTTGAAGTTCAGATGTTAGATTTCGGCTTGAATTTGCTTGGTTTGAATGGAATGTCACAATATCAATAAAGGAATAAGAAACATATTGGGCCTCATGTTTTCTTACATTTCACTCATAGAGTATTTTTCTCTTAACTGTCTGTTAAGAGAGAATACAAGAGAAGCCAACCTCCACATTCACCAAATGTGTTTTTCCCCAGGTGTGCTGAACGATGTGTCCTTTCCATGTCGTACCTGAAGGTGGCCATTGGGCTGCCAGTCTGCTGGTTGTGCAGAGGCTGTGAAACCTTTCTTTCAATCAGGATGTCTGGAAATAGTCCTATTCATGAACCATATTAACTTATAGACAATTGGGTCCAAACCAGTTCTTCCTTATTTTGCCCCCTGAGCATGCAAGTTATTAAAGTTTAATAAAGTTATTAACTACATATGAGGAATCAAAGCATCAGAGAATTTAACTAGAAAAAGTGCTCCTCGGAGCACAGGTCTCCGCCAGGTTAGGTAGGTTATTGTGGCCTCCTGGTGGCGCTATAATAGGCCAATGTGAAAAGGGTGCCATTTCTTCTTGGGCCTTTCACGGCAATCGGACTTTGCATTCATGATTTGAGGCATTTTGTTCCAAAAATGTGTTTTGCTAAAGTATACCTGCTAGTGGCGCTATAACAGGCCAATGTGAAATGGGTGGCATTTCTTCCTCGGCCTAGTGGGAATGTGCGTGTGAAATTGCACGGAAAGCACAAGCTGCGCTCATGATTTTAGGCATTTTGTTCAAAACGGACCAATCCTGCAAATTTAACAGGCCCATGTGAAACATTTGGGGCAGAGGTTCTGCATTCAGGGAGTGTGTGTGCACAGTTTTGCAGCAACCGGGCCAACGGTGCCAGAGATTAGCTGCTCACAGACAGATGGACGGACGGACGGACACACGGACGGACGGACCGACAGGGGGTAAAACATACTCTCTCGCCATGCCTTTCGGCCTGGCGGAGACAATTAATGGAGCAGCAAATTGCACCCATTCAAACGTATTAATGTAGATGAGTATTATCATGAGATGATCTTATTAAGATCTTATCTAAGTGTACTTTATAGTTTAGAACATGTCCATGAACATACAGTGGCATTCATTCATTCATTCATTCATTCATCTGAATTTATTATTTTTATTGGTAGGCCTACAATTGAAACAGGCATGTGTGGAGACATGTTTGGTTTGGAAATGTGGAAAGGTATTAAAAACCAACGTGACTTCTTATGATACAGGCCCACTCAAAATGGCAATTATAATACACATATTACGTTATAGTGAGTCATGTGAGTTAAATGCTTTGAGTTTCTATTTCCCCGTTTTCATTATTTCGATGAAGCCCCAAAATCCACCTCCAAGTGTAAAACTGTTCTTCTCCTTTTTTTTGCAAAATATAAATATTTCTCAAATGTGTATGCGTTTCCATTCAGTTTTTATGCGCAAACTCCAAAATGTGCATAAAAACTGGTTGCTGGAAACCACACCCAGCCAATCACTACTCAATACCTTCAACACACACACTGTAGACCAGTCTTCAATCTAACATGTGTAATTGAAACTGTGCACACACACTCCCTGGATGCCAGAGCAGAACTTCTGCCCCACATTTCACACAAAGCGGTACACATCAGCTAAGATTGACATCTTACGTTTGCAGGCGTGGCCAGCTTTGAAAAAAAAGCTAATCATGAACACAGCGTCCGAGTGCGGTGAAACACCAGCTCACTACGTTGAGCTGGTCACCTTTGGATTTTAACCTGGTCACCTCTGTTTTTTAACCTGGTCACCTCTGTTTTTTAACCTGGTCACCTCTGGTTTTTAACCTGGTCGCCTCTGGTTTTTAACCTGGTCGCCTCTGTTTTTTAACCTGGTCGCCTCTGTTTTTTAACCTGGTCGCCTCTGTTTTTTAACCTGGTTGTTACGGTCAGGTGACCTTATGATTAGGTATTATTATGATGTATGAGTAATATATTATTGACATGTATGAGGAAGTGGTGACTGACTGCATGTTTCTTCCCTATCATGCAGGAGGTGTCTGTCATGGGTGAGGAGGAGTGAGGGACCAGTCAATCACAGTGGGATTTAGAGCCTTCCCTCACTCCTCCTCACCTATGACAAGACACCTCCTGCATGATAGGGAAGAAACATGCAGTCAGTCACCACTTCCTCATACATGTCAATAATATATTACTCATACATCATAATAATACCTAATCATAAGGTCACCCCTAACCCTAACCTTAACCGCACGCGGAAGCCACGTAGTCGGAGTAATGGGATGTCGGACTTACATACTGTCCCAGATTGACTAGAGAGGTGCAATTGGTTCATGGGCCGCCTGCTCCACAGGTGGACTTGATCACCCATCATGTGATGTCTATAAAAGCACTGCAGTGCAGCTAACTCATTGAGATGAGACCTTCCCTGTCCTCTCCACCACTGACCCCTCGTTTGTTTGGTTTGTTAAAGTATGGTTTGAGCCCTTAGGAAAGGCTGACTTTGACATAATGTTTTGATAACCCTTTTTGAGTGATTTAACAGTCTCTTCATTTGTTTTGTTTCCTTTTCAGTTGGCCAGTTAACTTGGTTTTGTTTCCTTGTGTTTTGCTTATTTACCTGAGCCACAATAACATTCAGCCTTCCAGGAAAGGCACATTTTGACATTGTTAAAAGGTAAAAGGTAACCTGTGAATAGACTTTAAGGACATTTTGGACATTTAATGACTTTTTGACCGTGAACTTTGTAATAAATACAGATATGCCACTTCAAAACTTCACACGTTACTGTTCTTTCCCTGATAGTGCCCTGAAAATGCATTTCTTTCCTCCCTTTTCTGCCCTTAAAATGCACTGTTTTGCCCCTGAAAAGAAGTTGTCACTATACACCCCCGTTTTTCCCTTGTATCCCTTGTTTCCCTTGCATCTCATGTATTTGGATGTCTGTTGAAGGGAAAAACGGGGGTGTGTAGTGACAACTTCTTTTCAGGGGCAAAACAGTGCATTTTAAGGGCAGAAAAGGGAGGAAAAAAATGCAATTTCAGGGCACTATCAGGGAAAGAACAGTAACGTGTGAAGTTTTGAAGTGGCACATCTGTACATGAGAACAAAAGAATGTGTGTTGAACAAGGTGTCAGACTCATTATGAGGCGAAAGGTGATTTGACCAGTTGCTCAAATTAATTAGCATCATAAAAGCAGTGATCATCAAAATAATTCAGCATTTTAAATGCCCTTCTTTGTCCCTCTTATTGCCCTGGGAATCCCCTGAAAATTTACTGTCTTGGCGATGGCAGGACATGTGAAGTTTTGAAGTGGCACATCTGTATACATTCTTTTTGCAAACTGGTTTCAAAGAGTCATATATGTTGCACTCCCACCACCCATAGGGTGGGAGTCGTAACATATTTGGGGGCTCGTGCCGGTTTTAGACACCCTTTCGGTAATTTGCATATATTTAAGTTAATTTATGGTGATAATTGACATATATGTGAAAAATCGTCTAAACAGTTAATTAGTGGATCGTTTGATGGTAAATGGAAACAGGTGCATTCGTTAGTGAACGTTTGGTTTTTGAAAAAACATGTTTGAGACTATGTGATTTGTTAATTGTTTTTTTTTTCTTTTTTCAGTTGGGTCAGTGGTTAGCCGGATGGATGTGTTTTCGGCAGGTGGAGGTAAGCAGGTTTTGTGTGGACTTTTTGGTAACTTGGAGAACTTGGTTCTTTTAATTCGGTTCTCATGTTCACGCGGTCTGGGAGATCGGCTGGTAGGATCTTAACTAGGGCTTCTCTGGAAAAGTGTAATAAGAGACAGTTATTGGCCATTGCTAAAGAGTTCCGGCTGCTGGTGATAGCAGGCCAAAGGCAACAAATCCTCACTAGTGTGGTGGATCAACTAAGAAGGAGGGGTATTCTGGGGTCACAGCCGGAGAATAAACAGAGTGGCACATAGGGTACTGGTGGAGCAATGGCGACTGAGGCCGCTGATGTCTCAGGCTCACTAGGAACTCCTGGGGGTCCGGGGATTTCTCTTGCAGAAGGCTCGGGCTCGACCGCTCAGACATCACAGGATGTCACACCTGGGGGGGAATTGGAGGAGAACATGCAGCTGAAACTCCGTCTCAGAGAGACAGAGTGCAAGTTAATGCGTGAGGAACGCTTAAAAAGTGAGCAGGAAAGGTTAAGGAGTGAGTTGGAACTAAAAAAAGAGGAGGTTAAATTGCAACAGCAACAAAAGGAGTTGGAACTCATGCATATGAGTAGTAGGTTGCCGGCTGCATCCCCCCAGGCTACTACTCCGCTGGAGGCTCCAGAACGCAACAGCACTACCCCCAGAGCAGTGTTCGATGTGGGCAGGCACATTGCCCTTGTGCCACCCTTCAGAGAAGGTGAGGTTGACTCCTATTTTCATGCGTTTGAACGCATAGCAAATACATTGAAATGGCCAGAGGATATGTGGGCTTTGTTATTGCAGTGCAAACTAAGTGGTAAAGCGCAGGAGGTCTGTGCCAGCCTGACCCTAGACCAGAGTCTCGACTACGAGACGGTGAAAAAAAGCATTTTGCGTACTTATGAATTGGTCCCAGAGGCATATCGCCAAAAATGTCGTTCCACTGAAAAACCTGCTGACCAGTCATTTGTCGAATTTGCTCAGGTGAAAACGGTGTTGTTCAATAAGTGGTGTACAGCAAGCAAAGTGGATGACTTTGAGCAGCTCAGGGAATTAATTCTATTGGAGGAATTTAAGAACTGCATTCCAGAGCGCATTGTCATGTACCTTACCGAGCAGAAAGTTAACACCGTGTCTAAAGCTGCCGTTTGTGCAGATGAGTTTGCGTTAACACACAGGTCAAACTTTTCTCCTATGCGCCGGGAGTCCAGGGGTAACCACGGGAAAAATGGGAAACCTTGGAATAAAGCAAAGTCACCAAACAGTCCGCCGCGTAACGGCAATGGTAATGGTGCGGGCGGGGCTGGGAACGGTGGGGAAGCACGCAAGTGTTTTGCTTGTCATGAGGAAGGCCATTTAATTCGGGAGTGTCCATCACGCTCACAGAGCAACAAAAAAGAAAGTCAAAATCAGAAATACAGGAAGCCAAAAGCAGTGTCGTTTGTGCGTAATGTTGCTCAGTGTCAGCCTGAGGCAGTGTCTGTCCGGGCGGAGACTGAGGAATGTTTCGGTCCTTCTCTGTTTAAAGGTACGGTGTCTCTGTGCGATGGTGAGAAAGAACACATTCCCATTACCATCTTACGTGACACAGGTGCGGCACAGTCGCTGATGTTACAGTCTGTTTTGCCTTTTTCAGATGGCTCTGATGCGTTGCAGCTGGGTGTGGAGATGGCATCCTCTCGTGCGCCTCTCCATAGGGTGTTTTTACGCTCATCGTTGGTTACGGGCCTTGTGCAGGTGGGCATACGGGAAGGTTTACCAGTAGAGGGGATCGCGTTGATCCTTGGTAACGACTTGGCAGGTGAGAAAGTTTTCCCTACTCTTGAGGTGATAGAGCATCCAGTGATTTCTGAGTCTGTGTGCGAGGGCGCACAGACTGTTTTTCCTGCTTGTGCTGTGACCCGTGCGCAGGCTAGAAAAAACGCTGATGAAATTATTCTGAGTGATTCGTTTTTCTGTAGTGATGATCCGTTGGGCACTTCTGCTACTAGCCCCAAGAAAAAGGTGGAAAACGTGTTGCCTATTAAGCCAGATTTTGCGTTCGATGTAAAGAGGGATTCATTTGTGTTTGCGCAGCAGAATGACCCGTCCTTGGCTTCATGCTAGGAAGCAAGCCGTGTGGGGGGCACAGATTGTGCCTACGGTCTGGATGGGGATATTCTGGTGCGTAAATGGTGTCCACCGTCTGCTGTGGAGGCAGAGTGGAACACGGTGTACCAAATTGTTGTCCCCAAAACATTTCGTTCTCAAATTCTGAGTTTGTCTCATGATAATTTTTCTGGGCACTTGTGTGTTCGGAAAACTTATCAGCGCATTTTGCGCTACTTCTTTTGGCCTGGATTGAAAACCGACGTGTCTGATTTTTGTCGCTCGTGTCATGTGTGCCAGGTGATGGGGAAACCTAACCAGGTGATTCCCCCGGCTCCGTTAAAACCTGTCCCTGCTATGGGGGAGCCATTTGAGCACATTATTATTGACTGCGTGGGGCCGTTGCCCAAAACGAAATCTGGCCACCGTTTTCTGCTTACTTTGATGTGCGTCGCCACTCGCTATCCAGAGGCGATCCCGCTGCACACAATTAAAGCTAAAACGGTGATCAAAGCGCTGACTAATTTCTTTTCGACTTTTGGTTTAGCTCGTTTTTTGCAGAGTGACAACGGATTTAATTTCACGTCCAGAGTGTTTTCTCAGGTGATGGAATCACTTGCTATTAAACACATTAAATCTAGTGCCTATCACCCAGAGAGCCAGGGCGCGCTTGAGCGTTTTCATCAGACTCTTAAAGCTATGCTGAAGAAATTCTGTCTAGAGACAGGCAGACAGTGGGATGAGGGATTGCCCTTTCTAATGCTAGCTGCGAGGGAATCAGTGCAGGAGTAGCTGGGATTTAGCCCAGCAGAGCTGGTCTTTGGACACACAGTCCGAGGTCCTTTGCGTGTGCTGAGAGACAGTGTGTTGGCCAAGCCAACAAGCCCAGCAAAAGGTGTGTTAGGTTACGTGTGCAAATTCCGTGAGCGCCTGCACAAGGCTCGTGAGGTTGCTACGGCTGCATTAAAGCAGTGCCAGGATCAAATGAAGGAACAATTTGATAAAAAAGCAGTTCAGAGGGAATTTGCGGTGGGACAAAAGGTTCTTGCTCTCCTCCCGATTCCTAGTTCAGCTTTTCAATCAAAATTTTGTGGTCCGTATGTAGTTCAGTGGACACTATGTGAAACTGATTATGTGGTGGAAACACCAGACCGAAAAAGGAAAACGAGAGTGTGTCATGTGAATATGCTGAAGCCATACGTGGGTCTGTGGCGCCGGTGGCAGTGGCCACTGTTGCGCCAGCGGCTCCCTCACTCTATACCCCCGAGAGTGACGGGCTGCGGGTTAAGAATTCTGCTGGTGCGCGTTTGCAGAATTCTGATGTGCTGCGAGACTCAGGAGGGGCGAGATCCAAATGTGGCAGTGGCGTGCGCCGCGGCGGCCGCCGCGTCCGCCACGACCGCCACGGCGGGTGGCGGCCGCCACAACCGCCGTCACGACCGCCACGGCGGGTGGCGGCCGTCGTGGCGGCCGCCACAACCGCCGTGGCAACCGCCGCGTCCGCCAGATCCTCCGCCATAACCGCCGCGTCCGCCAGATCTTCCGCCATAACCGCCGCCTCTGCCGCCGGCGCCGCGTCCGTCAGATTTTCAGCCATAACCGCCGCGTCCGCCAGATCTTCCAAAGTGTGGCGTTGGCGGGCGCCGCGGCGGTTGTGGCGCTCGCCGCGAGCGCCGCGGCGGTTGTGGCGAACGCCACGACCGCCGTGAAAACCGCCCCAAGCGCCGCGAGCGCCACGTAGGGTCCGCCATCTGATCCATCGACCATATCTGCGCTCTTCTGGCGCAGCCCCCCCCCCACATGTCCCCCCCCCCCACCTGCGTGCCCCCCCCCCCCCCCCCGGGACCCCCCCCGGGACGCCCCCCCGCCCAAGGGGTGGATAGTAATAATTGTATATTTTGCGCATTTGATCCAGAGCAGTTGAGATTTGATTCGGCCATATCTTTCTGAATGTAACTTGTATTTTTATAATTGTATTTTTCATATGATCTGTAAAGTTTATATTTTAATTTGCTACCAGGCATGAATTCATTATAATTTATTATATATATTTTTCCTTATTTTCTTTCTTTATTTACACGTGCGTAATAAACGAAGCATTTGAGATTTCATCCGCCCAGATCTTTCTGAATTTTACTTGAATTATTATAATTTTAATGTTTATATGATCCGTAAATTTTATATTTTCATGTGGTATCAGGCATGAATTTACTTTAATTTATTTTATTATTTTATTTCATTTATTTACATGCGCGCAATTACACACGCATCTAACTATTGGACTCAGCTCTGGGGACACGGTGCGGCTGCAGAGTTCACCTTGAAATTTGTCATTACAATTTTACTGTAGCCTAATCCACAAAAGTGTGACTGACTGTTAATTCCTTGAGTCAATACATTGTGTTTTTATCACCGGTGCCAGTATTATTATTATTATTGTTAATAGACCTTGCAACATAGAGCAACTTAAGTGCTTGCAGAACTTAAGCACACTTATTCTCCAGGCAGACAGACAGAAACAGTCTGTCTGTCTGTCTGTCTGTCTGTCTGTCTGTCTGTCTGTCTGTCTGTCGGTATATATACGTGCATAAATTAAGCTTGGGTCATTGGTCAATGAACCTGGTGTGTCGGTCAGAAAATAACTGATCTATAAACTCACAACTCATCGCATCCTCATTCATTTCACTGGTCAAATGCAACAGACAGACAGACAGCCAGCCAGCCAGACAGACAGACAGACAGACAGACAGACAGACAGACAGACAGACAGACAGACAGACAGACAGACAGACAGACAGACAGACAGACACGGTCAGAGACGCACCAGTACCACCGAGTGCTAGTATGGAGCTTGTTGTTGCGTCTTTGAACAGTTCACACAGCGAGCAAAACTTGGGGAGCCCGATTTGGGGGCTATGCAAACAGGGACTATTAATTAACCATGCTACAAGTAAATAATATAACACACAATTTGGATGAAAAGGCGCATGTGTAAATGAAAATAAAATAATATATTGGCTATATTCAAGTCTACTTATCAATCTGTCCGTAAGTCCGTCCGTCCGTCCGTCCGTCCGTCCGTCCAGACAGACAGACAGACAGACAGACAGATCTGTCTGTCTTCTTATTGACGTAACCATGGTAAATATAATTAGCTTGCATAATGTTAATAGCCTAATATAATATTATAGCCTATCATAATTATCTTTGGTTATAACCGTGTAGCCTACAGTATAATATATTTATATTATCTATCTATCTATCTATCTATCTATCTATCTATCTATCTATCGCGCTGCAGCTTGTTGATCGGCTATTTTTGGTGTCACGGCCTGGATCGGTCTGTCTGTCTGTCTGTCTGTCTGTCTGTCTGTCTGTCTGTCTGTCTGGCTGGCTGGCTGGCTGGCTGGCTGTCTGTTGCATTTGACCAGTGAAATGAATGAGGATGCGATGAGTTGTGAGTTTATAGATCAGTTATTTTCTGACCGACACACCAGGTTCATTGACCAATGACCCAAGCTTAATTTATGCACGTATATATACCGACAGACAGACAGACAGACAGACAGACAGACAGACAGACAGACAGACAGACAGACAGACTGTTTCTGTCTGTCTGCCTGGAGAATAAGTGTGCTTATATTATTAAGTTCTGCAAGCACTTAAGTTGCTCTATGTTGCAAGGTCTATTAACAATAATAATAATAATACTGGCACCGGTGATAAAAACACAATGTATTGACTCAAGGAATTAACAGTCAGTCACACTTTTGTGGATTAGGCTACAGTAAAATTGTAATGACAAATTTCAAGGTGAACTCTGCAGCCGCACCGTGTCCCCAGAGCTGAGTCCAATAGTTAGATGCGTGCAATTGCGCGCATGTAAATAAATGAAATAAAATAATAAAATAAATTAAAATAAATTCATGCCTGATACCACATGAAAATATAAAATTTACGGATCATATAAACATTAAAATTATAATAATTCAAGTAAAATTCAGAAAGATCTGGGCGGATGAAATATCAAATGCTTCGTTTATTACGCACGTGTAAATAAAGAAAGAAAATAAGGAAAAATATATATAATAAATTATAATGAATTCATGCCTGGTAGCAAATATCTGCGCCAGAAGAGCGCAGATATGGTCGATGGATCGGATGGCGGACCCTACGTGGCGCTCGCGGCGCTTGGGGCGGTTTTCACGGCGGTCGTGGCGTTCGCCACAACCGCCGCGGCGCTCGTGGCAACCGCCGCGGCGCTCGCGGCGAGCGCCACAACCGCCGCGGCGCCCGCCAACGCCACATTTGGATCTCGCTGTCTCTCGCGAGACTTGCCAACATTTTTGTCTCATTTGGATAAAGGTGCACAAGCAGACATTATTGCATTAATTGAAAATAACATGGGTTTGTTTTCAGATACGCCATCCCGCACCACAGTCCTGGCTCATGATGTGGATGTGAGGGGGCACTCGCCTATTAAGCAGCATGCTTATCGTGTTAATCCCACGAGACGGGAATTGATAAAGAAAGAAATTGATTATTTATTGGGGAATAATGTGGCTATTCCGAGCTCAAGTGCCTGGAGCTCTCCTTGTCTGCTAGTGCCCAAATCTGATGGCAGCATGCGTTTTTGCACGGATTATAGAAAAGTGAATAATGTAACAGTGGCTGATTCTTATCCTCTTCCGCGCATGGAGGATTGTGTCGACCGGGTCGGCGCTGCCAAATTTGTTACTAAATTGGATTTACTCAAAGGCTACTGGCAAGTGCCTTTGACTGAGCGTGCATCTGAGATATCTGCTTATGTTACACCCGACCAGTACACGGTGATGCCTTTTGGACTCCGTAACGCGCCGGCTACTTTTCAAAGGTTGATGCGCACAGTTCTGAGCGGCGTAAAAGACTGCGAGGTCTACTTGGATGATGTTGTGGTTTTTTCTAATATATGGGCTGAACATATTCACACGCTAAGGGCACGCTCCCACCGCACTTTTATTTTACCACTGGGGCAGAATCTGCCAATGCATTGTCAATGCAAATGCGTGGATTCACGCAAGAGCAGATTTTTCCGCTTGTCGCGCAGACCTTGCGTTTATCCGCTCTACACGAAGAAGCATAAAACTGCTGGAGGCAGGAGCTGATTTTCCCCCTCTGTCCAATCGGGTGAGTCGAAGGCGGACCGTCCCAAGACTCAGGAAGCAACATGGTGCTCTCAGTGGACCAACTGGTTGTAGCTGTTGCATCTCACCCAGTACTTTATGATTTGTGCACTTGGGGTTCGTACATCTACATACACATTCAGATTTAAAATATAAAGTGCTTACCCCATGGCCACGGATTTTACAATCATGTACGGGTCCTCAGAAGTACCCGTATCTTCCGTATTGTTAAATAAAAAGCATTTTAATCCGATTGGTGGCCATTTTCCCATAGAGTTATAATGTACCAACAGTGCAATACACCTCTCAACCGCTATGGTCGCGCAGTTGAAAGCATACGGAGAAAATGACCACTGATTGGATTAAAATGCTTTTTATTGAACAATACGGAAGATACGGATACTTATGAGGGCTCGTACATGATTGTAACATCAGTGGCCATGGGGTAAGTACTTTATATTTTAAATCTGAATGTGTATGTAGATGTAGGCTACGAACCCCAAGTGTGAAAGTGCAAAGACATTTTTTTGTCTAGTGGCTAGTGTCTAGTGGCGGTGCGGGCTACGGGGACGGTCTTGAATGTGAGTGACAGGTGCGTCACAGCGTTTTTTTAGAATCAGCTGGCAGCAAAAAACTGTGGCCGCGCACAACCTGCGTTTAACAGCGGCCAGCCAACTTTTGGTGAGAGCGCGCCCTAAGGGAGGTTTTTGAAAATTTACTGGGGGCTAATCTCACAGTGAATGTGGCTAAATGTGAGTTTGCCCGTGCCACGGTAACATATCTTGGAAGGCAGGTGGGGCAAGGCAAAGTGCGTGCAGTGGACGCAAAGATCAAAGCAATACTTGACTATCCAGTACCTAAAATCAGGCGGGAACTTCGCCGGTATATTGGTATGAGTAGCTTTTATAGGTCTTATTGCAAAAAAATTTGCAGCAGTGGTTGTACCACTGAATAGTATGACTAGTGAGAAGAAGCCTTATGTCTGGTCACCTGCCTGCCAACACTCTTTTGAGTCCTGTAAAGCGCTCCTCTGCAGTGCGCCTGTCCTGGCGGCGCCCGACTTCAGACGTCCATTCAAGCTGGAGGTAGACGCCTGTGACAGCGGTGCGGGTGCTGTGTTGCTGCAGGAGGACGAGCTGGGCATCGACCATCCCGTCTGCTACTACTCGAAGAAGTTCAGTGGGGCTCAGTGTAATTACAGCACAGTGGAAAAGGAGGCTTTGGCCTTGGTTTTAGCTTTACAGTTCTTTGAAGTGTATGTAGGTTAAAGTCCATTGCCGGTGCTTGTGTATACTGACCATTACCCTTTGGTTTTTCTGAAACAGATGCAGAACTCGAACCAGAGACTAATGAGATGGTCTCTATTGGTACAGGATTTTAATATTGAGATACGCCACAAGAAAGGGCTGGATAATGTCCTTGCAGACGCCCTGTCAAGAGTTTATTGTTAATGTTTTTTTGTGTCTTTTTCTCTATAGATACATTACAGGTGGAGGTCCTTATTGAGTGAACTTCATCTGGGGGAGATGAAGTTCCCTCTTGAGGGGGGAGGTGTTACGGTCAGGTGACCTTATGATTAGGTATTATTATGATGTATGAGTAATATATTATTGACATGTATGAGGAAGTGGTGACTGACTGCATGTTTCTTCCCTATCATGCAGGAGGTGTCTGTCATGGGTGAGGAGGAGTGAGGGAAGGCTCTGAATCCCACTGTGATTGACTAGAGAGGTGCAATTGGCTTTAAGGAAATTTTGGACATTTAATGACTTTTTGACCGTGAACTTTGTAATAAATATACATTCTTTTTGCAAACTGGTTTCAAAGAGTCATATATGTTGCACTCCCACCACCCCTAGGGTGGGAGTCGTAACACTGGTCGCCGCTGTTTTTTAACCTGGTCGCCTCTGTTTTTTAACCTGGTCGCCTCTGGTTTTTAACCTGGTCGCCTCTGGTTTTTAGCCTGGTCGCCTCTGGTTTTTAACCTGGTCGCCTCTGGTTTTTAACCTGGTCGCCTCTGGTTTTTAACCTGGTCACCTCTGGTTTTTAACCTGGTCGCCTCTGGTTTTTAGCCTGGTCACCTCTGGTTTTTAACCTGGTCACCTCTGTTTTTTAGCCTGGTCACCTCTGGTTTTTAACCTGGTCACCTCTGTTTTTTAGCCTGTTCACCTCTGTTTTTTAGCCTGTAAAATAAAACATATAAATGTAGCAATGAATACAATATCTGTGCGTGCGTGCGTGCGTGCGTGCGCGTGGCTTCCCTGCTTCGGTGTGTGGTCAGACTGGCCGGACTTAAAGGTAGGGTAAGTGATTTGCATTGGTTAAAATAAGTGTTAAATAGCTCTATATTCTGATAGTACTCATTCCTATAGAGTGTTTGTTCAGTAAAAGGAGTCTCCTTGTCTCTCCACCTCTTTATTAAACAGAAAATGCATTTTCGTTTCAGTTTCAGTTTCATTTCCAATTTTATCCAACCAGGACAGAGAACTCAATCAGGATATAGATTAAACAAGTGAAATTGGAAGTGATGACACTAAGAAATGAGCAGAGAAAATTGGAACTGGAACACTATAAAAATTAAGCTTAAAAATGGGTACTTTCTCCTGATTGGCTGAGATTTTGACACCTACCGAAAAATGTATTTTCTGTTTATTAAAGAGCTGGAGAGACGGGAAGACTCCTGTTACTGAACAAACACTCTATAGCAATGATTACTATCAGAATATAGTATTTTAACCTTTTAACAAAATACTTTTTGTTTTAACCAAAAAATATCACTTACCCTACCTTTAAACGATCTATGCTGTTGGGCTGATGTTACTTTGAAGTGGGTAGGGTCTAACTCTGAGGCGTTGGCTGTCTCGGAGGACTTTATATCTGACCCCAGTATTTCTGTCAGAGCATCTATGACTGGAACAGAACACCAACTCCCACTGATTAATGCCCGAGGTCGCCTCTTATGGGCACAACAGCAAAGGCAGCGGCAACACTGGACCGAGCTAAGACTGCAAGGGAAAAGGCAGCGGCAACACTGGACCGAGCTAAGACTGCAAGGGAAGACTGCATGTCTCCCTGCTGCGGACCATTCTGTCTCTCACTTTGTGTTAAAAAATGTTGCTTTAGATGAATGCATTGTTATCTTTACTCTGAAAGCAAGGTTGCAGGTTTTACCATCTTAACCTCTCCATCTGGTTTCCAGGCAACCATGCTCATCACTGTATACATCATGGTCATGAACAAATAGCTGAAACCATGTCCCACATCCTAAACGGGTGCCATGTATACAGGGGACACATAAGTAGGCATGACAGAATAGTGGATCTGATATCAAAATATATCTCTTCTATTTTCAGGTCCTCCATTATGCTGTATAAGCATTCTACTGTGAAGCCGAGCATGTTTAGCCTGTGTAATGATGATTCTGTGTTCTCTAACATTTCAGCAAACACCCCTGATGTTATTGTCGTTAATGAAAACCATAGAGAGATGTTCATTCTCGAGGTCGGCTGTACTTTTTTTGATTACAGCTTAACCAAAGTGCTAAAATATCATCAGCTAGAGCAGACAATCTCTCAACTAGGCTACATATGTAAACTTTTGTTTTTTATCTTTGGTAGTCTAGGACACTTGCACAAGTTTGTAAGGGGTCTTCAAATTGCCGGCCTCTCCAAAAGGAGGGCTAAACAATTAGCAAGGTACTGCTCAATATCAGCTATTATAGGAAGCCGCTCAATTTGGAGGAGGCGTTGTTTCCTTTACCCATGATTGTTGTCTGCTGTGTTCGACAAGTATGCCATCTTTTGTTTTGTATGTAACAATGCTCTTCTTTACATGCACTTTGTAACTGGCTGTTTCCCCATGATCTGACTGCACTGGCAGTGTTTATGTCCTTTGTACATCTTGTACTTCTGTTTATGTGGACATAAATAAATATTTCAAATGTGTGTGTGTGTGTGTGTGTGTGTGTGTGTGTGTGTGTGTGTGTGTGTGTGTGTGTGTGTGTGTGTGTGTGTGTGTGTGAGAGCGCGCTTGTGGTAATGGCGGCACGGAGGCGAGGCGTCAGTGAACGGCAATGTTGTTTCTGTAAACAGCTCATCAAACTCACCTGTTGTAACTACCAGCGTTAATGAAGTAGGTGGAGATTTGAGTTGCATTTATAACTTCTGTGGACCGTGTGCTTCATCACGATCACCAAGCTTGCATACAAGAAGGCGATGCTCACCGACGGAGTATACCGACAACCCATGCTGCCTGGCGGCCGCTCCACCTCCCGTGAGCAGCTACCGAGAAGAGAGGCGGTGGACCCGGCGGCCTTCTAGCGGTGCGTCCGTCCGCTGTCGGAACAACAATGGGAGCAGCTACGCTACGGAGAGCGATTTGACACCGGTCAGGCAGGCGCAATCGCATCACTCTCACGCTCATGCTCGTATGTGGGATGAACTTTTCCCTCAGGAGCAGGAGCATAAAACTATAATGTTGGCGGTGCGAAAGCCCATCATAAACGGCCCGCTGATCCGAGCCAACCAAAAACAAGACTGTAAGTCTGACCTGCTCGAGGTGCCTACAATGACATATAAAAAGCACGGTGAAGCAGCATTCTGCTAGCCTGATTATCAGCCTGAAGCTGCGTGGAGCTTCAGTCTGAAATTGCCTGCAGTGTCGGCGATTACAAGGGGGAGGGGATTCGAATTTCCCTAAACCAATCACAAGAGATCCACGGATCCGCCTACATGTGACATCAACGCACAGCTTGTTTTAGCAGATTTCCGCTGATTGCCTTGTCGTTAGACCCACCCACACCTCATTGGACGGTACTGGACGGTATTGAAGATATCCTAGGCTCACATTTCAACACCCGACCAAGAGGCAGTCCACTCAGAGAGTGGGCGGTGTCTATAGTTTGGAACCAGGCTAGCATTCTGCTTCTACGGGATCATCATTTGGAATTCTTAGTTTTACAAATAGTGTTTCTTGAGGTTAGGTCGTTGTTTTACTGAGGTTAAGGTAAGTGACGGTGGGTGTAGAAAAGAGTCATCTAGTCAGCAACCTTCCCCCTATTCCCATGGATTGGATCCACCCCTCTCACCTACTCTCACTCATCACCAATCACACCTGTCACAACTCATTAGTGGCCTGGTGGCTTTTTCTTTGAAATAATGTGTAGTTTTTCAAATATTTAACTTTAAGCGCCCAATGCCACGTTATTGGCCATGACCATTTAAAGGGTAGCAACATTAATAAACACATGAGCCTATACCTGTAACAATGCTCTATACAACAGGGAACCAGATTACTCATATGCTGTGTTGCTTTTGTAGTATATTAGAATAAGCATATAGTCTAGAAAATACTTGAGATGAACACACATAAGGAACTCACATGGCCTGATTTGAATCATACAAAGAACAGACCTAGAGACACTCATCCCCCACAGGATGCATTCCCGATTAGGTATAGAAACCCTAACCCTTTCATGGGAGATAAAGGCCCATTCTCTTAGGAGGTCCAGATGTCCAGTATCCAGGGGTCATCTGACCTTAGTTGACCACTATATTGTTTTAACCAACTCTCACAATAGACTTACACACACACACACACACACACACACACACACACACACACACACACACACACACACACACACACACACACACACACACACACACACACACACACGACACACACATTTAGGCATCTGGATCAGAGCACACACACCACATGCACAAGCCTATAGAAAACAGCATGCATGTGCATACACACTGAGTATAAATATCCACTCTGAGTTGAGTTCTGTCTCTTTTCCTCCTGAAAACTGCCATGTGCCTGACCTGTGTAACCATGTAAGTAATTCTCTTCTCTCATCTCGTCAAAAGTATATGGCTTACATTTCAGTGATGCCTCTGTGTCAGGCGATTACGCATCAGATTAAGACGTCACGCTCTGTCTCCTAATAATGTTGCCTGACTGATCATGAAGCTAAAAAAAAAAAAAAAAAAAAGTAAACTAATAAGAGGATTGATGATGGAAGATGCATGATTTTATAAGTCACACTCCATGTTGCGAGGCTATCCTCCGAGGATTATAAGTCATGGTTGGCCCACCATGCATAGGAGATTTAGTACCAGGACCTTCATGAGATCTGCAAAATGTCTGGTCGTCTTTCCATTCATAGTTCGACTATAAAAAATGTAATATTAGAAAATGGAAAATAAAATCTATGACTATTCGATTGGATAGTAGTTATACGGCACGGGATCCTCCTAGAATGCCCACGATATGCCTGATCAGCTTTGGGTTGGGGAGGCCGGCGCTAAGGCGAATTGGGTTTGGTTTTCGTGACAAATTGTGGCGTATGGCTACCGAATTCTTACTTAATTGATTAGCGTTTGCAAAAGAATCCGCTGGGTGTTCCGAGGGAACACGGGGGTACCCTCCTCTTCTGGAACCTGGAACCTGTTGAGTTGCGGCCAAGAGCTGCTACTTATATTCACTGAAAACTGTGGTTTTCCGTGAGACTGCGATGTTGACGTCTTCCTGTTTTTTTTTGTTTTATGTTGTGTATAGGTGCATCTTTTTTGTTTTTGTTTCATGCATTTTGCATACATGTAATAGCTATACATGTGTACAAGTGAGGAGATGAAAATGAAAGTGTCTTGTTTGTCTGTCTGTCTCTGTGGGTATTTAATGTGTCTGCCTGTCTACTGCAGTGGGCGGTGGATGTGTCTGTGTCTGTCTTTGTCTGTGAGTGGCTAATGTCCACACTGTGTGTGTGGAGGTCTGTGCGTTTATGTCTGAAGAATGTGATGGTGTTTTGGTTAGGTTGACCGTCTAACGTAAAGGCGGAAAGAGGTATACGCAGTAATAATGATAATGATAATGATAATGATAATGATAATAATTATATTAATGATGATAAGGATAATGTGTTTGAAGTAGTGTATTCCATAGATAGACAGTGAGAGTGGTCCTACTCCCTCACTTGTCTGCTGCTCTCCTATTTTCTCCTCTGTATGGGGGAGAAGGGGGGGTCCACACACGCACACAGGCCTGTCATTTTGCCTGGAGAGTAGTTCTACTCAATTGGTTGCTAGTACTTGAGTGCTCTGGTATCTTTTTCCTGCACACTTTCCTCTGTGTTTCTGAAACCTGATTCTCATGTTTCAAGGGGGGAGGTGAAGCAGGAGAGATGCATGATGAGTATATTTACTTGAGTAACTCAGAAGGGTATGCTTTGATGTAACCAATCACAGTGTCCCATTCTATTCCTCTGAGCAGTGGGAGCATAAGACCCTGATTAGAGCCCATAGCTGAGAGAGAAAAATTATGTGGCAGCACATTCTCACCTCAGATGTTCTCAGATACGTATTGTAGTGTACTGTTTGAGTTTTAAAATAAGTAATGCACCGTTTTCCATCTAATGATAAACATTATAATTGTGAGCATGTTTATAAAAGTGTGCAAACACATATCTTCTATTTCACCACGTTAATAACAATAGGGGAAATCATAATGAAACATGTAGTAATTGTGAATCTCCTTTACATTCTTCAAAAAAAAGTATAGTCTGTTTGAGACATTTAATTCTGGAACCAAACAAACAATCCTAGGCTCCCTGTCTCTATCCTCCTCAAGCCCCCTTCTCTCAGTGGGCACCCACAGTCCCTTGGCCCCCACCAATTTTTATCCTATGCTATAGGAGGTGCCGATCTCTCTCTCTTCTGTGTGATTGGCCTTTGTGTCTTTTCTCTTTTTTTGTTTGAGTGAATGAGTGAGAGTTAAGAGTTATTCTGCATTTAATGTGATGTAGAGATTATGGTTTGAAGAATTGAAGAATGAACGCTAATGCAATTGTTTATTTTCTTTTGTGTTGAGCGCACATGTGCCATGGGGAGTTCCCAGTGAGGATGACACCTCCCTGGAGATCAAGCCAAACCCCCTTCTGAGGCCATCCCCCTGAGTGGTCAGATCCAGAAGACCAAACAGACAATACAGAGGTCTTTCATCTGGATGGACACAAGCAGACGCATTCCATGACCTGAGGGATGCCTGTCCATTGTATCAAACAAGATCAGTTTGGCCCTAAACCATTTGAAACTTAATAGCCTAACAGCAGTAGTTTGAAATGTATTATTTGAGTGTGTGTTTGTGTAGGCATGGAATCGACTCATTGAAATAGGTAAAGTGATCTTTTTTTTGTTTTAAGTGGTGAACATGGCTAGGTGCACTCTACCTGGAATCTGAATTATTTTTGGAGTTTTGAGTGCTTAGAAGAATTATGTTCGCCTGGCCGTCGAAACCTGAAGACATAGGGAGGAGTTAGTGACAGTATAAGATTTGGGGTAGGCAGAAAGCCATGGGGTTCAATGAAGAGGTTACATGCCTGTGTGTATGAAGTTGTTTGACAGTGTATGATTACAACATGTATGAGTGAGAGAGAAGATTGAATGTGTATGCCTGGTGAGTAAGAGTGTATAACAGAGCTACTGATACAAACCAACTTCTGAAGATTCACTGTAGTACTGAACGAAAACTATTTTTGGGAGAGATGTAAAAGTTACAAGGGGGGACAAAAAAAATTAAGAGAAGATGAGTGACAGGTCTAATAAAATAGTGTAGTATTACTGTGAGTGACTAATAAAAGAATGTAGAGCCACATATGAGCAACGTTTGATCTTCATAAGGAGACAATAATGCATATTATTGTTTGTGAGGGGTTTGCCCTGCAATAATCTGCATCTACAAATGTTGTGCCAATTGTAGTATTTTCTATGTGACAAGTAGTGTGACAGTAATAGTTGAAGGGAAGTAGAAAGGTCCATAATTATGTTAGGAGAGCGCATACTATAGGAGGACAGTTATCAAATACATAGAGATAAGTGCAGTTGAGTAAGAGGGAAACACATATAGGTTCTTATCTATAGTAATGAAAAATAGTGAGTTGAACATAGTAATTGTATTCTGAGTCTGATGTCTTAAGTGATCACAAGGAGTAGCTTGTTGGACAGAGGGTATTTTGATGTGGACTGAAACAATCACTGGCTTTTAAGTGTGACTGTGAGTTTATGTGAGGACTGGAGGCGGCGGCTGACAGGCCCTCCCTAAAAACACGCAGTGACCATGGGGAGTCGCGCCCCTGTGATCTGAGCACAGATCCGCTGGTAGCTAATTAATGCTGCGGGGGACTAGTCCAGTCTATGTTGGCCCCCACCTCCCAGGGGTGGTGTTTCAGCCAAGGAATCATGAACCAAGGTTGAGCATTAGGGTTAAAGCTGACAGAACAATTCTGCCCCACAGCCTAAAATCACACGTCCTACCCTGATTTTAAATGAGCTTGTTGTTTTGACATCAGTGAGTTTGTAGTTTCAGTGCCGACTTTTAGAAGTAACGTATGGTAATTTGTATTGGAGTAACTTATCACCCCTAAATTCCCGTCCTTAACATATGCAGTCTACATAGACTAAACAATATTGCCAAATGAGATGCGTTGTGGACTGACAATTGTTCGTGGTCTGTGTATGAACCTTTAATGGTGAACGTGTAGTTTTTCTTTAATGCTTTTCAACATTATTTCAAAGGCTATATAATCAAAAAACACTATTATTATTGGGTTTCTGGCCATGCACAGTGCACTTACAAGGGTCTACTACAACTATCAAATATAATATTCAATATTATTTGAATACTTGATCGATATTAGTGATGGGAGCCAAGCCAACAAGAGCTCCTTTCCCCACAACGACACCTGTGTTGATTGTACAACAGAATAACCCCCTATTACAAGGGATTTCCAAAATGTCCAAAAGGTGGAATAAGCGCTGGCCTGGATTAGACAAGCCATGGCCGCAATATGGCTCTTTTGATCCAGAGGTTATTAAAACGATGCAAGTTCTTGTCGGCACGTACAAAGTAGGACAGAAAACAGGCAAGAAAGGTGATGCTAGGGAAGAAAAGCGAGAAGTAGAAGTAGCAGTTTTAGACTTGTTTTTCAAGGAAGGTCAGAAGTTGACTAGGTTTTTCAAAGAGTGTCAGGATAAAATTATAGCTGCAACGTTGTCCACAGCTAAGCTTAGGGAACCGGACTGCAGGAGTGAGACTGAGCAGCGGGAGGGGCTGGAACGACAGCCTGATGAGAGCCCGGATGCAAACTCTACTAAGCAAATGCCAGTGATCATTAGGGATCAGCAACTTGATTATGAGCCGTTGTTGAGACATGTTATATATTGTGGCCAAGCTGCCACCACTCCAGGAGGGAGCTGAATCAAGTCAAACTGGCCATACAGAAGGCAGTTATGCCGAAGCTTATGGGTCCTTGTTATATATGTGGGGAACGTACCCATTTCTGGAGACAATGTAACAGAGGGGAGGGGAGGACACAGCCCTCCCACAGACAGGGGTGTCATTACCACTTGGAGCTGGACAATTGCAACTACGCTCAAAGCAGGAGGAGCACCATTGCCCCTCTATGTCTCTCTCCCCTCAGCCCGTGGACATACAGTACATCTTTCCTCTTCCTTTTCTCTTTTACAGCTTTATCTTAACTTTACTCTATCTTTTCTTGTGAGACGGGGTTTTCCGTTCATGAAGACAGATGTCCTGATGAAGATCGTTGGATAGTGCGTTTTAATATAGGCGATTTTTAGTGTTTTGATGCGCATAGTAAATGGCGATTTGTATGTCCTTCTGTTTTTATAGATTGTCATTTTAGTTATCTTTTGAGACCTGTGTAGCCTATTTGTGTTACAGTTTTTGTTTGTCAAGGGGGGTCTGGATGATCCTAACACATTTGTTCTTTTTCTACATGAGGAGTAGCAGGTTTTTATGGTTTGTGTTTTGGTACTAATGTTTAGTTAGTTCTTTGATGCCTTTTAATTTGTGTTACTTTAGTGTTACTTTAGGTTCTATGGTTTTCATGTCCCCACGTTTATGGAGGACTTGTAGAGTCCTCCAAGGGGGGACTGTAGTATATTAGAATAAGCATATAGTCTAGAAAATACTTGAGATGAACACACATAAGGAACTCACATGGCCTGATTTGAATCATACAAAGAACAGACCTAGAGACACTCATCCCCCACAGGATGCATTCCCGATTAGGTATAGAAACCCTAACCCTTTCATGGGAGATAAAGGCCCATTCTCTTAGGAGGTCCAGATGTCCAGTATCCAGGGGTCATCTGACCTTAGTTGACCACTATATTGTTTTAACCAACTCTCACAATAGACTTACACACACACACACACACACACACACACACACACACACACACACACACACACACACGACACACACATTTAGGCATCTGGATCAGAGCACACACACCACATGCACAAGCCTATAGAAAACAGCATGCATGTGCATACACACTGAGTATAAATATCCACTCTGAGTTGAGTTCTGTCTCTTTTCCTCCTGAAAACTGCCATGTCCTGACCTGTGTAACCATGTAAGTAATTCTCTTCTCTCCTTAATGAAATCAACTGAGGAGAAGGAATGCCTGGACTCTTTAATTCTCCTTAAACAAGGGCAAATAGCCCCACAGATGAATGCATTTTACCACACTTTTGCCAGAACTCGATTCCATGACCTTGCGGTTGAGAGTCAAGAGCTCTTCCAACTGAGCTACCTAGACACAAGAAACAATATACATTCACATTGTATGAACATGCAACTTTTACACTACAGATTTTTTTTACATCACTGTCGGATTTAATCAAAACAATCTAAGCTGTGTGATATATACATTTTGAGTTAAGACCATTAATATATATTATTAATGGACACACGGACACACGGACGGACGGACGGACGGAGGGTAAAACATGCTCTCTCGCCATGCCTTTCGGCCTGGCGAGAAAAGATATACCTGTATATATATCACCATATACCTGCTGGGAGAAACAGGTGGAACAACACATGTGCAAACACAGCTGCACAATTTATGAACTGTTGGGACTACTAATTATTATGTGTTTTCCTGCATCTGTGCCGAGTTGATCGCGGACATAGAAATACTGTACATATGAACAGAGCTTTAAATACATTTGAAAAAACTGCTGCTTTTTTGTATGCAGTCTTTGAATAGTTTTGAGAAATTGCTGCTATTTGTCCCAACAGGTTTTATACAAAATGACTGTGTAGTGATTTGTACCGAGCTGGGATCAAACCCTACTTTCCCACTTGGCAAACTGACGCACAACCCACCGTGCCAATAGAGCTAAGCTTGATTGGCAGAACTGTTGTGGCCCGCCCTGAAAATTGACATTTGTTTAAAGTTTCACCCCAAGCTTTGCCTGCATGCATATGTATATGTAACGGGTTGTGTCTCAGTACAACTACTTTGTAACACCAAACAAACACTTGTGGTTTTGTAAGCTAGTTATTCCAAATTGCAAAGTGACATAGCTTTGGCAATGTCAGCGTGTTTTCCCATGCCAATAAGGTTACATTGAATTGAAGCCGGGAGAGAAGAGGAGGTGTTAAAATTATACTAAACAGTATCATCTCAGCCAAAAAGAGGCTTTGTACTTTAGCAGTGGTTCTCAAAGTGGGGTCCGAGGTCCTTGAAGGGGATTCAGGGGGTCCCCAGCTAAACCAATCTACAAGCTCACAATACTCAATGTGGCGCTTTGTGAGCTTTTAGATCGGCTATTTTCATCAAAGATATTTTATGTAGAGGAAAGAAAGGAGGGAACAAAGTGCTTGGGGACCCTGGTAAACAAAGTGGTTAATATCACTTTAACCACTTTAACCTGTTTTATACTTAGCTAAACATAGCTAATCTACATTGCTTTGCAATGCGATAAGTTGTGAGCTTGTAGATCAGCTATTTTGCTATAAGAATTTTGAAAAATGTGTTTAGATTTTGGAATAATCTTGAAACATGATAACAACACAAATCCTTTGGCGGTCCCTGGCAAAAAGTATTTTCAAATGGGGGTCCACAAGTACACAGAACATAGACAGGTAGAGAGACAGAAAGGTAGAGAGAAATGGCATTGTTATGTCCATGGAGTGGTTTGTCTGACAGGCAGATAAACAGGTTTTGTTAAATCTTCTATTGGTACAAACATTGTTTCTGATAAAGGTGGGTGACACATGGAGAAGTGATTGTAAGCACTGTACTTGTGATGAAACCACCTCAATGAGTGTTGAGTGTGAGCCAGTGGCTTGTACAACCCAACCACCTGCTCCTAGATGTCACCAGGATGGACAGGTTCTGCTCAACAAAACTATAGATGATGAAATTGATTAAACATTCTACCTTATCACAATGTACTCAATGCAACTGTCATACAAATGAGTATGCTACCTCATAGTTCATTTATATTCCATGAATAAATATGAAATCAACTCCTAATTTTGTAAATTGTGGTCCCAAGACAACATTTACCTACAATATACGTATTGTATTGAATTGTATTGTACTTAATCTACTTATATTACAATATACATATATTAAAGGTTCTATGACATTCATTTTCACTTTTTTTATTTTTTATGTTTTTTTGGGGGGTTTTATGACCTCAATTACACCCAAAAAATCTGAACTTTGAACATTCAGTGGATTTTCTGTGGTCTGGGGTTTTCTGAATAATTAGGCTGAAAAGTAATCTGAGCTTGGCCCTTCGACAGTGAGGTCACTGTCGATTAATCCCGCCCACTCTCCTCATCGCCCCTCCCCTCCCCTCCCCTATCCTTTCCTTTGGGGGGGTGGAGCAGAGGCGATGATTGACAGGCAAAATCCCTCATCAGCGACACCCGCAGGCAAATATTTATTTTTTCATTGCAGTTGAAAAGGCTTTAGAAATGTGAGAGAAAAACACCTGCCATGGATCAATGGAGTGGAACTTTTGGTTAAAACTTTCTATACACGTTTGAAGGACCATGACAAAGACTTTTAATGTGTGGTAAAACTGAACGTCATGAAACCTTTAAGGAAATCAAATACACACAATGAACATAAAAGGCTAGTATCAAATGAGACTCTTTGTCAAAGAGTCTTTGTCAAATATGACCCAAAATGTACAGTATACATAAAGGCTGTGTATTTCAAAACATAAACCTTTATTTGCTCAAAATAACTAATTCAATTTCAACACCATCCACAAACATTTGAATATTATGTTACAAACCAAACAATGAACAAATATTAGGTGAAACCAAACAAAATGGCTGGATCCAATAAAACAATCAACATTATTTCTGACATATCTTGATTTGAGAATAAGTCCTATCACAGTGGTTCTCAAGCTTTTCACGTTGCGAGGGCAACGCTGTGAGCTTGTAGATTGGCTATTTTCACAATTGTTGCCTCTTTCTTATATTATTTGGCAATTTGACCAATGTTTGACCAGTTTTATAGTATAGTGGAATAATGGAATTGTCATGGCAGAGGCACTCACTTGAATGTGTGTGGAGATTTATCATGTGTGCATCTCAATTCACAACAGGTGCCAGTTTAGATTCAGGCCAGTTGTGACAGCTTAAATCAGTCATAACCCACACTAGTGCAATGTTTATGCATCAAGTTCAGCTTACCTTGACATTGAATCTATGAGCATCAAAACAATTTGTTAAATACATTTGTATTAGCACATGCCTTTCATACATTCCATTGGGCTGGAGCACACGTGACAAATAACATCACCTACTTGTGACTGGTGTTGTCCCCCTCAGTGGTGTGTTCTAGATTTTTTTGGAGGGTATACTATGATTATTCCCTGCCTCCCACACACACGGCATGCGCGCGTCTATAAGTAATTAAATGTAAAAAAAATACGCGCGTGTGTGTCCCACACGCAATATGCTTTGTACTGATTTTCTAGTGTTTCTGATGTCTGATCACCTGAGCTCAACCACTTCCGAGCTTGGATGCATTTTCAATGCAAAGCAAGGATTATTACCACTAGACCATACCCGGTCGGCGCAGCGCATCCGTGGGGGGATATGCGCACATGATCTGGCAATCCGGGAGGCAGTTCGTCCCATAGCTGGGCAGGCCCGTAACCATGGCGACAGTGTTTGACACAAAAACGCTAATAAGAAGCTGAGATTTGATGAAAAACGGGCTTCACAGTTAAGTGCAGATGGTAACGTCAATGGCTGTGTGCAAAATCAGAGCAATTGGTCCAGCCAATGAGGAGAACCGGGTAGCTTCACCTACTCACTCATTCACTCACTCACCACTACAGACAGAGGTTACTAGAATTATAGTAGGATGTAAGAGCGCAAGGAATAAAGTACTCTAATCACTGCCTGATTAGAGTA
The DNA here is from genome assembly GCF_963454915.1 of Gymnoscopelus microlampas. Taxonomy (NCBI): domain Eukaryota; kingdom Metazoa; phylum Chordata; class Actinopteri; order Myctophiformes; family Myctophidae; genus Gymnoscopelus; species Gymnoscopelus microlampas. The sequence goes on from NC_139956.1 coordinate 47,656,732, forward strand.
CTTCATTAGTATTCACGTCGTTGAGTTAATGTGTGTATTCCGTCACAGCCATTACTTATCACCTCAAGAACAATAGCTACACACATGATAAGCCATCAAATGATGCGCAGTCTACGGAGCTAGTTCAGGCCAGGCAGCTCAAGGGATTGGGCCATCCGATCAGGTGACTATAGTCACATGCTCTTTTCTCCTGATCGGGTGGTTAAAGGTACTACGCTGTTACCTGCGCATTCTGGCTTCCCTGTCTAGCAGAGCTGACGTGCTTGCTACCGCTGCTGCTATATGCTCGCTGCTACTGCTGCTGCATCTGCTCACTGCTACTGCTGCTGTTTATCTGCTCGCTGCTTACTGCTGCTGTTTATCTGCTCGCTGCTTACTGCTGCTGTTATCTGCTCACTGCTTACCTGTATGCTGCTGCCCATGAAAGTCATCCCACCCGCCTCCCCGGCATCCACCTGTAGGCTCTGTTTCTAGATCCCCACGGGGGTTTAATTCATTCCCTGTAAATGCTATTTGGCATGTAACATTCATTAAAATGTTATTCTTACAGGGAATGAATGGATTCAGATGCCTGACGCCAAACTATGCTTCCTCATGCTTCTATATCCATGGTCAAGCTTGCTTAATAAAAATATATTCTAATCCAATCCAAGAGTTGTCTGACTGAACTCAGAGTTAGCCCAGGGTGGCTGAGATGACTCTGCAGGAGTTGTACGCTACAGCCAATGAGAGCACATTCCAGCCACCGTGGTTTTACCACGGTTTTCCGTTTACTACTCACTATGGGATATCAGCGCCCCCAGGCGATGCACAGAGCAACACACACGCTCCCGATGCCAATTACTGATTGGCTAAGGGTATATCACGAGTCCGGAAGACCCCGGAGTACAAAGGCTCCACGTGACATAGGCTCTTCCTCTTTTCTACTCTCTGCAAGCGAATGCGCAGACGAATTTCACACACAACAGTTAAGTATAAGATTTTTTCAACATAACCCAAAGCGGGAATAAGGAGTATTCCCCACGGGAAAAATCTTGCTAATTATAAGTCATCTCCCGAGACTTATATAAAAATTTTCCTGAATTATCTTCTAAGTGTTTTCATTCATTCTTGGTCTGTTTTAAAAACGCCGGTTAGCGGCTATGTAAGCTAACCGAGTTGCTAGCCTGTTGTTTTCCCAGACCGAGGACCAAGATGGAACCACCGAGGAGTGCTCTTCGGATCCCGCCCACCTCAAGTCGTCGCTCAGTGACGGTGTCTCCATGGTGCATGGAGGCACTCAGACCATGGTCACGAGCAACCTTTCTGTCCCAGGGGGTCAGTATAGGAGCTGTGATTTCGTGGAAGGTCATCACCACGGACGCCAGTTTGGCAGGCTGGGGAGCCGTCCACGAGGGCAGATGGGCCAGGGGCGTGTGGAACCCGACGCTGCAGTCGGCCCACATCAATTACCTGGAGCTGCTGGCGGTTTTCCTCGCTCTCAAACTTTTCGAGGCTCGGATCCTGGGTTGTCATGTCTCGATCAGAACGGACAATACTACAACCTTGAGTCATATGAACAAGCAGGGAGGCTTGACCTCCCTGGTGTTGGACGGTCTAGCACGCAGATGACGCTATGGTGCGACTCACGACTCGCATCCATACAGGCGTCTCATGTGCCGGGCCTCCAGAACCGCGGAGCGGACCTGCTGTCCAGAGGCGGTCTCCGTTACGGAGAGTGGTTTTCGATCCGAAAGTGGCGGACCAAATCTGGTGTAGGTTCGGCCGCCCCCAGATCGATTTGTTTGCTTCCAAAGAGAACGCGAAGTGTTCTCGTTTTTTCTCAGTGAAGGCGGGGGACCGCTCCATGGGCATGGACGCCTTGGCACACAGTTGGCCGAGCGAACTGCTTTATGCCTTCCCGCCAATGAGTTGCGAGAGTTGATCCTTCCTACGTTGGAGAGGATCAGACTCCTGGGTTTGTCGGTGTTGCTGGTGGCCCCAGCGTGGGGCACGTGGAGATCGGAGATAACTCCGCTCCTTTAAGACGTGCCTCTGGCCCTCCCTGTCCTCGTGGACCTGCTGCGGCAGGGAGGGGACGAGGTGTCCCACGGACGCCCTCAGGACCTAGACCTGTGGGTTGGCCCGTGAAGAGGGCAATTTTGAGCTTGTGTGGCCTCCCCGCTGACGTGGTGGCTACCATTCAGGGCGCGAGGGCCGTGTCCACGAGGAATGCTTATGATGTTAGATGGAATATGTTCGCATCTTGGTGTCTGGAGCAGTCACCGGTGGTGATGGCTTTCCAGGCCTCGGTGTGTAGCATTCTCACTTTTCTACAAAAAAGGTTAGCTCGGGATTTATCCTTCTCAGCAGTAAAGGTGTATTTAGCGGCCATTTCGGCTTGCCACGAGGCGTTCGATGGCAAGACGGTGGGCCAGCATCCCTTAGTGCGCCGGTTGCGGCGCCAGGAGAGCTAGACCGGTTAACAGGCCACTGTTCCCAGTCTGGGATCTGACGGTGGTGCTGGATGCACTATGCCGTCCCCCGTTCGAGCCGTTTGAGTCTGCAGATCTGAGGGTCGTTAGTCTCAAAACGGTCCTTTTGGTGGCCCTGTCTACGGCTAAACGGGTCAGTGACATGCACGTGCTCTCGATGAGTCCAGAGTGCATGAAGGTTCTGAACAACGACAGGAGGGTTTTGCTTAAACCTAACCTGACGTTCGTTACGGAGACCGGGGGGGTGGCCCCGGATCCGGTTGAGTTGGTGGCTTTTCATCCGCCTCCCTTCGTTTCGGCGGAGGATAGGCGGCTACTTTGTCTCTGTCCAGTGAGAGCCCTGAAGCTCTATTGTCAGAGGACGGCGGCCAATCGTTCATCGACGCAACTCTTTGTCTCTTTTGGCGTGGGGGTTCAGAGGAAGGCGGTCACCAAGGCGACACTTTCTAGATGGATCCGAGATGCCATTAAGCTGGCTTATGTGAGTAGTGGTGTCCCAGTCCCGGGGGGTCTGTGGGCTCACTCTGCTAGAGGCATGGCTACATCCTGGGCTCTCTACAAGGGAGCTTCGATCCAGGAGATCTGTGCGGCCACGAATTGGTCGTCTCCATCGACTTTCGCGGTTTTCTACAGCCTGGACGTGGCGGCGTCGTCCTTGGCGCGCGCGGTCCTAGGCGTAGCAGATGCCTCCAGGCCAGTGAAGGGAAGGGAGTAGGCTTGGGGCTTTTCTCCCTATCTCTCGACTTCCTCTGGGGTTTCCATGAGACCAGCTGGGCTGGCTCCCAGGAGATGGGGCCCTGTTCCTCATATTGAGTTATGAGGCAGGCCTGTGTCTGCCTGTTATTAAATAGGCGGACTCTGGAGCCTGTCAGGGCCTAGTCTTTATTATCTATCCCGCGCCCCAGCCCGGTGGGTTGGGGGCGCCCGTGGGGCCGTAGGTCACGTCCGTGTGGGCGGGACCTAGGGGCTGAGGGGCGTGCGGGCCTGTCAGGGTTGTGTGGCTCATTACCTCAAGGGGGGTTTATGAATCCCATAGTGAGTAGTAAACGGAAAACCGTGGTAAAACTAGAGGTTACGAATGTAACCCCGGTTTTAGTAGGTTTGGAGTTTACTACTCACCCGACACCCCTTTCTGTGCGCATTTGGCATGCAGAGAGGAGAATGTTAAGAGGAAGAGCCTATGTCACGTGGAGCCTTTGTACTCCAGGGTCTTCCGGACTCTTGACATACCCTTAGCCAATCAGTAATTGGCATCGGGAGCGTGTGTGTTGCTCTGTGCATCGCCTGGGGGCGCTGATATCCCATAGTGAGTAGTAAACTCCAAACCTACTAAAACCGGGGTTACATTCGTAACCTCTAGCTATGGAGGGTCGTTGGACCTAACCACAACAAACAGTCCCTACCGTAATATTACCGTCCAGTCCTGTATTAAGTTAAACATTATAAAACAAAATGAGAGAGTGAGAGAGTGTGCTCGAGGGGGGGGCTGTTTATTTTAGAGCAATTGCACAGAAAGAGAGAGAGAGAGAGAGAGAGAGAGAGAGAGAGAGAGAGAAAGAGAGAGAGAGAGAGACAGAGCGAGTGTGTGCAGCCGCAGCGTGTATCAGACAGCGTTGCCAGATTTTGCGAGAAATAAGCAACCATGTTTGTGAAAACAAGCCCAACAAAGCCGACTATAAGCACTTTAAACCTTTATACAAATACATTGGATATTTGAAAAATAGCCAATCTACAAGCTCACGTTGTAGATCAGCTATCAAAGAAAAATCTTGAAAAAATGTGAAAATTATGGAATATTTTCCTAATCCACACAGATCTTGAATGGGGGGCTATGGCACAACATATTTTCAGCAGGGGGAGATCTGCGGGCAAATATTAATTTGGGGGTCCTTGCCATGAAAATGTTTGAGAACAACTGGTTCAAACAACATTAGGAAACAAGGCCAAATAAGCAACTACATACTTTCAAGCAACTTTACAGAAAAACAATCCCAAAGTCGCTTATAATAAGCAGACATGGCAATACTGCGTGCTGCGTACTTGACAAGAGAGAGAGAGGGAGAGGGAGGGAGGAAGAGAGGGAGGGGGAGAGAGAGACAGAGAGAGAAAGGGAGACACATGTATCACGGGGAGATGTCGATTAGAATGAATTGGAATAAAAACAAATGTATGTATTGGGTCTGACTCTGGACAGCATCCTAGTGAACTATCCTACAGTGTGTAATCCCTGATCGGGGATCAATCTATAGTGTGAAAACCACAACGATGAATGACAGCCCATTTCAAGAAATAAACTCCTGCAGTGTGTAATGCTCAACGATCAGATGACTCCCAGACCACTTTAAAAGTCCTACAGTGTGTACCTGCCCTTAACAGCACTTATAATGTATTATGTATGTATACAGTTGACATCACTTATAATGTATTATTTTATACAGTTAACAGCAGTTAAATCCGGAAATCTAAATTTACTTGAGTAAAAGTACAAAAGTATTGGCATCAAAATGTACCAAAAGTATAAAGTACTCATTTTGCAGAATGTCCCATTGCACAAGTTTTCAAATGCATAAAAACATATATCCTACTATAATTCCAGTAACGTCTGTAGTGGTGAGTAGGTAGGTGAAGCTACCCGGTTCTCCTCACTGGCTGGAGCAATTGCTCTGATTTTGCACACAGCCATTGACCATTACCATCTGAACTTAACTGTGAAGCCCGTTTTTCAATTTCATCAAATCTCTTCTTATTAGCGTTTTTGTGTCAAACACTGTCGCCATGGTTACGGGGCTGCCCAGCTATGGGACGAACTGCCTCCCGGGTTGCCAGAACATGTGCGCATATCCCCCCATGCGGATGCGCTGCGCCGACCGGGTATGGTCTAGTATATAATACTCAAGTAAGGTACAGATCCTCAGAATATGTACTTAAGTACAGTACGCAAGTACTGTACATCTACTCTACTGTCCATCAGTGATTATAACTGCTGTTATCTGGTGGGAAATAGAAGGACATTGGCACAGATAAATAAGTTACACCTGCAGGTTCTCAGAAGGAAATGAATGGTGAAGAAATGACAAAGAAAAAAGTGATACTTCTTTAACTTAATTCAAAAGGAGGAAACAAGACTAACTAATGTATTTAATCATCGTAGGTTGATTCATTCCACTTGTTGTTCTGCTGGCTTATTTTACACACACGCACACGCACGCACGCACACACGCACACACACACACACACACACACACACACACACACACACACACACACACACACACACACACACACAGGGCCAAGGACCCATTGAGAGAAAAACCAGGGACAACGCGGTGCACTGTGGCGCATTGTGCGCTTGTAGATCGGCTATTTTCGACATAGGGTTGCTAGGGTTGAAGTGGTTAATGTAAAAGAGAATACATCACAAAGATGCAAAGATGCACCCAAAGATTTGGCGGCCCCCCTGTAGTAACTCTATGGACCCACTAAAGGTCCCGGACCCCCTGTTGAAGACCCATGGTGTAGAGAGAAACCAGGAGGATATGTCCCAGTTGGACAGTGCTATCAATAGGTCAAAGTTTAAGGTCACAATCAAGGTCATAGTCAGAATCTGCTTGCAATCTTGGTCAAAACTCAGGAATGGAGAAACGTGCCAAAATTCTAAAATAAATCTACAAAATTGAGGAGCAGGGAGACAAAATACCCCCAATTGTATTATAAGTTATATTGTATAAACATACTCTACCATACATATTGTATAAGTTATATTGTATTAACATACTCTACCATACAGATTGGACACAAGTAAATTGTATTCATTTTAGAAAAAAGTACAGTACTTGGGTTAACGTATAGTTACTTTCCACCACCAAGCATTTCCTGATAGATGGGGATTCCCCTTCACCCTCCCTGCAGGAGTTTGTTGTCAGGTGACAGCTCTGGCTCTGCTTATATAAAGGCGTTTACCTCTCCATCCTCTGTCTCAGTGTATCCAGTGCTACCCAACAGGTGCATCAAGAACATAGACATCCTCATGATGGCAAAGTCACACATCCTGGCCCTCTTGACCTGGACAGTTCTGCAGTCTGTCGCCATATGCGACACCGCCGACACCTGCGTTGCAGTCAGGCCATGCGACAACGCCAAAAACATCGGATCTCTGGAATCCACGACGGACAAGGAATTGGCAGAGCTCCAGGCTGCAGTGAACTCATTGACGAAGCAGAATGCAGGTAAGCTCTGCCAATCAGATAACTTGAGAATTGCCTTATTGATAAAAAATCCTAAATGCAGTTCACCATAAAATAATATTATCTGACATTAACTATTCAATTTGATATCTCTAAAATGTCAGTGATACAATGTGTGTGTGTATTATCATTTTACCACAGCTAGATTTAATGCACAGTTGTAGATCATGTTTTGCTTACTGTGCGGAGAGGTTTGTCATAACGTGTGCGCATTGGCTACAAGTGGGCGTGCCTTCAGATCAGGAAGCAGGCCGCGCTTTACCCAATCAAATGTAGTGGGCGGGATTCACGTGTCCATCCACCCTCCCCCCCTCGAAACTAGGGGAAACTAATTTAGCAATAGCGTCCTCGGAGCGGACAAAACCACGGAAAGATATTCACATTTTAAATTACTCTTTCATCATAGAAACAAGTGGGCATATAACCAAAACCATCCATGTTCTCTGGGAGAAGTGGTGTTAGTGTTCCGTGTAGAAATATTGTTAGTGGGAATGAAAACGTAGTCGCACCAACCGGAAGTGATGCGCTGAAGGCAGACACAAACCCCGGTTTCCCTGCGCACTGGTCTTCCATTTGCCTCCTGCCAGACCCCACAGACAAAATCAGAAACAGCAGAGGTCGCTGTTTTTCATTTTCTGTGGGGTCTGGCTACGCGAGACTACCACTAACCAGGCAGTATCACACAAGCTCTGAAGTTTAATAGAGAATAGAAGAATATATATATAGTATTGGACACATGATGTGACCAGGAGATATGAGACAAGGACAAAGACAGAATGGATAGAATAGAACATGCATCTCGTATCATTGTGCACAGACGTCAGTCTCTCTGATAAAGTAGTTGATGGTCATCGTATCACGGATATCAATATGCTTACGTAGATGGGATTCACCACATATGTGTACTGGGTCAAGCAGATAAAGGTCATAAATCATGACAGTGATGTTTGGACAAAAACATCATGATCATGATTTGAGACATTTTATCAAAAACGGGCCACTCCTGCAGACATTGGAAGCTAATCTTAGGAAAAATGCAGACAGCAGACACGCTAGTGAGTTTTTTACATTCCCGATACCTGCTACTATATATGTGCTGCACACAGAATGTATAATTTTTTCCCTGTTCAATTTGCAAGTATGTGCTGCACCGAGAAACTACCCTGTTTAAGATGACGATGATGATGATATTTTGAACCCGGTTTCCTGCTTAAGTGCTGACATTTTGACCATTGAGATAATAGAGCCTGCCTGCTTGCTCAGGGGATACATTGAATCTTGACCATCAGGTCACTATTTGTGTCAGATTATTTGAATGCTATTGATTGATTGAACTGATTCATGGATTAACCAAAAATGTCAAAGAAAATGGAGTGAAATGATAAGAAATTGTAATGTTTTCTCCCTGCTCTCTTTCTATTTTGTTCTCAGTTGGTCCGAAAGTGGCCTTTTCAGCATCGTTGGCAGAAGGGTCTGATGTGCGCGTTGGACCCACTGGATCCAATGCCGTCGTGTTCAAGAATGTCTTCATCAACAACGGCAATGCCTACAACCCTGCAACAGGTACTGAGAGCCACCTGAAAATTCACAGCCTCAGAAAACTGGTCTTTAACGTTTTTCAGGACAAGGACCCCTTAGCTGAGAGAGAGAGATGGACCCCCAGTGTAAAATTGTGTTGCAGATTCAACTTTTTCATAGATTTCATAGATGGCTTCATAGACTTGTTTTGACACCACTATCATTTCTAATGGATTCATGCCAAAATGTATTTTCAGACATTTAACCACTTAAACCTTACTTCAATACTTAGTAAACTTCACCTTTGGCTCTGTACTTGGTTCGCTCTTTATTCGCTTCACGCCAAACCTTTTCGTCGTACAATTGGCGATCTACAAGCTCAAACTCGCTTGTGAGCTTGTAGATATGCCATTCAAGGGTTCAAGTGGTTAATGTAAAAAAAACAATAAAAAAAAAAACACAGAAATTGGTGCTCAAGTGGTTAATGTAATGGTTGAATAGTTCAACCATAAAAGTACTTATTTTCTATCAATTACAAACCCCATGAAGCCTTGAATTCATGGATTTTGTTTTTTTTTACGTATTGCTGAGCCAATCATTTGGTGTATTTCCGGTAGGAGACACAAATAGACTCATTTGAGTCCCATACCGGATATATTAGCATATTTCCGCCGGTAATGAAATTATTGGCTTAGTAATGCGACAAAAACAAAAATATCTCCACGACTTCAATGCTTCATGGGGTGTGTAATTGATAGAAAATAAGTCATTTTTGGGGTGAACTACTCCTTTAATGGTGATGTGTCTATCAGGTATCTTCACTGCTCCACTGAAGGGAGCGTTCCAGTTCACCTTCACAACGCTCGGCTACAGTGCTTACTACTCCGGGGCCAAGCTGTTGAAGAACGGCCATCAGCAAGTCACCACCTGGCAATCCAAAGGAAAACATCACAGCGACAGCACCAGCGGAGCAGTGATTCTGTCACTCAATGCCGGGGACAAAGTGAATTTGATCAATTGGGGGAACGATTTTCAAGTATTCGACAATGTGAACCACCACACTACTTTCAGTGGCTTCCTGCTCTTCCCACTGTAGACTGTACTGTCTGTAGACCAAGTGTTCTCAACCTTTTCAGGCCATGACCCCCCCCCCCCCCCCCATATTTGAACTGGGGACCCCCCACCATGACAAGCACTTGGAATTAATTGTACGCATTACATTTAGTTTGAGTCGGTTCCACAGATAAATATTGTAAAATATTGTGTGGCGTTGTGAACTTGTAGATCGGGTATTTTCACAATGTTTACCTCTTTCTTACGTGACATTTCACAATTTGGCCAATGTGGTCCTAATAAGACCTTAAAAGTCATTTGATTGTAACTTTATAAATGTGCAGATACCCTTCGCAGCCAAAAGCATATTAATGTTGGGGTCTTTGACATGAAGAAGTGTGAGAACCACTGGTCTATGCAGTTGAACACAGGAGGAAGTGTGGAAAAGAATGTTTTTTCAGATAAAACACCTTATATCCAACAAGTAGTGAAGCCTTTCTTGCCTTTCTTTTATAATTAGACTTAAAGGGGTATTTCACTTTAAAACACGTCTGGGGTCATTTTAACTTCTACTCTGGCTTTTGTGTTTCACCCAGGACAGTTTGTTTTAAGTTGCTTGATTCAGTATTTAAATATTTGATATTAATTTTAATATTCATGACACTCCCTTCCAATATAAACCCATTGTAACTTCAAACTCCATTTTAACCATTCCGGTGACTGATATTATCCTAATGCCTTGTTTGTTCAATTATTTTTTTCATTTTTAAATATCTACACATGTTTAGTTTTAGTTTTTAGTTTTATTAAACCATTACATACATATTGAATGTATACTTTAAACTGGTCTGGGGTGAAACACAAAAGCCAGAGTAGAGATTAAAATGACCCCACTAGTGTTTTGAAGCGAAATATCCCTTTAATTGACCTTGCCTAATAGTATATTCTTGATGTCATCCTATAGTTCATGTCCTACTGGTTGTTTGGGTCTTACATTAAAGTACATTATTCTGGTGTGTTTTCCTTCTAAATAAATAATCCACTGTGCATTTAAGTTGTGTGGCCGGCCTCCCTTCAATCAAGTACATCATTTTGTTTTTTTAGCACAAGGACCCCTCAGCTGAGAGAGATAGATGAAGCAGGGACCCCCAATACATATTGTATCACATTGTGTATCACATTGTGTTGCCTCATAGACTTGTTTGACAGCAAAATCATCAATGTTGTATAGATTAATGTTTTTTGTTTGTTTGTTTGTTTACACATTTTATGTTCTATTAATATGTTGGCAATGGTGGAAAAACTCTTCACAATTTTTTTCACAAGTAAAAGTATCCATACTGCAGTGTAGAAAAACTCTGTCAGGTATCGGCAGAGTATTTATATGCCCTGTGTATGCAAATAGCATGTGCCATTCCACGCATATGATAGGCATTCCATGCATATGATAGGCATGTTTGCTGTGTAGCTGTGTGTGAATCAACGGAGACAATTGGTAGGGTAACTTTTCGGAGAAGTTCCTCTTCTTGGCCGTATTCCGCTTCTTCATGTTAAAAAACAGGTGAGGTGAAGCTCCGCCACATTTATCAACAGCCGGCAATTTGTACGCTGTAATTCACATGGTACACCTGCCTGATAAATCACACATGGACGTGGTCGTAAACTGATTACTGGGCTCTAATAGGGCTTCAGAAGTGCACTGCCACAGGACTAGAGATTACATTGTTGCGGATTGTACTGCTCAGCAATGCGTGTTTTTAACAATCTCAGAATCAGAATCAGAATCAGAATCAGGTTTATTGTCACATCACAGGTTTACAAGGTAAAAAAGTGGGTGAAATTTGTTTTTGTACATCATTCCCGTCGCAACGTTAATTTCCTTAGAAAGAAGAGGGGGGGAGGAAGAAGAGGGGGTGGGGGGCAAGCGGGAAGGAGATCAGACAAGAGAACAACAGAAGGCCAAACAAGTTATCTACAAAGTACCTGAGATAAGAAAAGAAAACTAAGGTGCCTGAGCATAGCAGCAATGTATGTATACTGTGCATGATATACTTATGGACGTTGAGGTGCTTAGAGAAAAAAAAGAGCACAATAAAAAGACATAAAAGTCAGTGCGTTATACATGGGATTAAGGTGCAAAAGGTCAGTGCGTCTCCACCTGTTGCTCCATGAGGGAGAGCAACAGGAAAAAAAAAATATATATATCTCGAGGTCTTACCAATGCACAGACATTTTAACGGGTCATCACATTGGCTGTTGAACATGAAATAATGCCTTTGATTTTATAATTTTTGCCCGTATGAGGGTGATTGACCAAGTTAGAAATACATGTGAAATTGCGCTGTTGGCAATGGCCACAGGGCTAGTTGCCAGATGGAATAGCGCTCAGAAAATGTGAGGGTGCTGGGGGAGGTAGGTCGGCCCGCGCGTACCACCATATTGAGCAGATTGGGGGGCAGACATTGTGCCACCTGCCCTAGCCGCGGGAAGACCTTTTAGGTTAGGGGTGCGGTATGCTGCGCGCGCGTGCATGAGGACCCCCCGCGCGCGCGCGAACATTTTTGCGCGGTTCTGGGCGGATTGGGTTCGTTTTTTCCCCAGTTCTTGGTTTCTTTATTTCGGTTTTAGGGTTAGGATTAGGGTTAGGTTAGAGTTATGTTATTTCATTCATATTTTTGCCTGATTTTACCGATTTATTATAAAAAATATATATATTTTTTTTTTGATGGGGGGGGCAGGTACCTGGGGGGAGGGGTTCAAGTGGTAATGTAAAAAAAGAAGTTGCTATCAGACAAAGAGGACCCCCTGTTGAAGACTAATGTGTTACTGAATAGAAAGCAGCACATTTCTGCCATTATGTGGTTTTATTTTGAACATAAGGACATCAAAACTTGACTAACTGAAATGTTATATGACCACAATTTAAAATAATCTGCTCAGGAGGGACTACACTTACTTACTACATTTCTTATAGTAATATTTAAAAAATGTGGGTTATCATTCACGCTGCGTTCATGATTTGCCGCCACTCCTGCAAACTTTAGATGTGAATTTTAGCCAAAGATGGAATATGAAAGATTAAACAGATACGCCTTGATCACATGACTATAGAGATCATGTGTACCGATTTGCGTGAAATTTGGATAAAATCGGAAGGAGTAATGTAAAGAAATATGTTTTACATAAGTCTGCCTCCAAGTGGCGCTATAAAAGGCAGATGTGAAAAATGCAGGACAAAGGTTTTTCCTTGACCTCTAGGGAGTGCGCGTTTTACGCACATTGGTGCAGTTATAGGTAAAAACATGAATCGGGCTGTTATAGCGCCACCATGAGGCTGATTAGAAAAATCTCAAGTGGTCTTTCTTCCTCGGCATAGTGGGAATGTGCGTGCAAAGTTTCACGGAAATGACATGCTGTGTTCATAATTTGAGGCATTTTGTTCAAAACGGAGCAGTCCTGCAAACTTTGGAAGCCATTTTTAGCCAATCAGGATGGAATATGAAAAATCTGAAAGACCCTTTTTGTTTAATTACTATAGAGATACTGTGTGCCGATTTGCGTGGACGGAATCTGTAGGAGAACTGTGAAAAAATGTGTTTAGCAAAAAGCGGCCTCCTGGTGGCGCTATAACAGGGCCATATGAAAAAATTGGGGCAGAGGTTCTGAATTGGCATCCAGGGAGTGTGTGTGCACAGTCAGTTTTCAAGCCAATGGTGCGGGAGATTAGCTGGTCACAGACGGACGGACGGACGGACGGACGGACGGACAGACAGGGGGTAAAACATACTCTCTCGCCATGCCTTTCAGCCTGGCGGAGACAAATATACTAGCTATGGTTTCTTTACAGACATCACTAGTTTGGGAACGTGTTCTACCAATGAATGTAAAGCAGGAATATTTTTTTGGTAATGAATTGACAGTAAACAATGCTGAAGAGTAATTTACCAATCATTTATTGAAATCCAAGAGGGGGCAGAAAACCTCTATACTGTGAATCGGGATATTTAGGGAATTCTTGTCTGTATTTCAGTAGACTAATATGGTTGATTGTTTATTAATGTTGAGTTTAAAGTCTAATAAATAAACATGTATTTAATATATATTAATCAATATAATTAAATAGTGTGCCCATTTAAAGAATAACTCTTATGTTGTTATTCTCATCTGGAAAACGGAATTATTCATAATGGATTAACAGTTAATAAATACATAAATAATATGATTAATAGATAATAATTCAATATAATTGATATAAATTTCATAGATTTTTTTATTTGGATTTAATAGATTTCTATGCATTTCAGGAGTTTGGGGGTCTGGCTCCCCCAAAAGAATTAAATAGCCCTAACAATCCTAACCCTAAAACCGAAATTTTCAGTAAAGTAAAGTATCAGAAAAAACTTCCAAATCCACGCAAAACCCAATTTTCCCGTGTGCATGTGTCCCGTATTTCCATTTCTGAAAGTTGGCAACCCTAGCTAAAGCAACCTTACATTGCTACTAATAGTCAGGGGATATTAAAAAAGTCTTGGAATAAATTCATTACCAAAAACAATCTTCACCAATGTGTTTGTAAAGGTGTCTAATAACACATCTCACAAAGACTGAAATGCAGTATCCCTAGGAGAATTTCTGACAGCTCCTTAAAGTTGGGGTACCATCCATAAAAAAAAATCCCCCAAAAAAATCAAAATTTAATTCTGTTTTAAGTAGCATGTGAGGTGTCAAACTAGGGTGTTTTTATGATTCTGAATCCATTGCAATCATTTGTTTTGCACCAAAACCACTCCTTGGGCTAAAAACGTCCCAATCTCAATTTTTTTTTACACAAAAAGTATACATGGCTATGGCCAGAATCGGAAGAATACAGGGAATAATAAAACAGGTCCAGAGCTGAGCTCTGGCCCCGTAAAAATAAACAACCTACAAACTGTGTTTGTGATCTTTTCAATTATTTGCGTTTACCTATAATGAATGACATGCCCAAATTTGGGACACACAATTTAAAGCAGTACAAACAACAACAAAAAAAGGTTAATGCAGTGGAATGCTTTATTGCATGGCATTGAGTAAAAACATTGTGGAATATAATGGTAGGTTGTGTTAAGTTATTGGGAAACTGAAGAATATATTAGATTCTTCTTGGTAAGAACCTGGTAATACCATAGAAACAACCAATGCTTCTTATTACAATACAGTTTCAGCTGACTGAATACATTGTAAAACACATCTGCAAAAACGTATGCCGTATTTAAGACGTACCATGACCCTACAGACGAGAGTAAAACTGTTCCTGTAGAAGTAGGGTTGAACTTACACATGAGCTAAGGTGATCTTTTGTCTTATTTGTATAGGCTTATTGTGTGTATCCTGCTACATGTTACTTGTTACAACACATATAAACATTTTAATTAAATGATTTACAAATCTTTCAAGTATTCAGTTTTGAGTAAGTTCTGGGGGATGGTATTAGCTTTTCCACCCCGTAGGTTTATTATAATAAAACATATAATAAGAGAAATGTTTCAACTTTGAAGTCTTTGCATTTATGTTACTAGTGATGTTATGTAGACATATTCTAAAGAAATAGAACACAGTTCTGGCTTTGGTCCACAGTGGTTGCGCAAGTCATTTACTGCACACTAGATGGCACTGTGGTAACATTACAAAGTTCCAGTCGTTGAGAAGTGAATGTAACTTTGTATAATAGGATTGTGCTGAAGACCTACACTAGTTAGGTTTCGAGAGCCTGTAAGGCTTCGAACCCTATTACATCTCTACACTTTCATTATTATTATTATTATTCTTCCGCCGTTTTTGCCAGTTCTGGCCTAACCGCCTGGTCACTTCTTATGAAATTCGGCAATATGGTAGAGGGCTATGCCAAACGGCGAAAACCCGAAACTCACAACCATTGGCCAAAGGGTGGCGCTGTAGCACTCAATTGAACATGCCAACTTTGAACAGGTACAGCTCATGCCCTGTTCGACCTACAGCCATGAAACTTCGATACACACATGCGTCTCCTCATGCCTAACAACTTTCGCTGTTTGACTTTTGACCTCTGACCTTTAGATCTCCCACCATTTCGAATTCTATGAAAAGCAGTAAAAAAGACTCTTCCTTCGTACAGATTGAGCAATCTGTACGAAACTGTATACACATGAACTTTGGACCAATGCCGACAGACGTGAGCAAGCAGATTTTCCATAAGTGAAAACGTTAAGCTTTTATAAGCCAATGAAAATTGCAGTTTTATGACAATTATTCATCTGCCCCTAAAACATACATGCAGACTCGCATTTGTTTGACACTTTGCAATATTGTAGAAGGTCATTCCAAGTATCACTGAAACCAATCTTACTCCAATTGGTCAAAGGGGGGCGCTATAGCAATTTTTTGAAAATGCAAACTTTAAACAGGCAAAAGTCATGCCTCGTTTGGCCGACAGCCGTTAAACCTGCTTACACATGTGCCTTGACTCATGAGGAACACATGTATCACTTTGACCAGTAAGCTCTGCCCTTAGATTGTCTGCAATTTTGAGCAGTTTGAAAAACATTTAAATCCAGGATTTCTGAGCAATTTGCGTGAAAGTGTGTCATGTGTTTGAACTCCCTTTTCACTAGTTCAGGTGTGTAGGTTCAATAGCTTGATAGCTTAATCATCTGCCTTGACACCACAGGGTTGCTGGTTCGAATCCCACCTCAGGTAGACTTCATTATAATTGCATTGCACACAACATGACTGTATCAATGAGGAACATATCTATCACTTTGACCAGTAAGCTCCGCCCTTAGATTGTCTGCAATTTTGAGCAGTTTGAAAAACATTTAAATCCAGCATTTCTGAGCAATTTGCGTGAAAGTGTGTCATGTGTGTGAACTCCTTTTTCATCAGTTCGGGTCTGTTGGCCCAATGGCTTAATCATCTGCCTTGATACCACAGGGTCGCTGGTTCAAATCTCACCTCATGCAGACCTCAACTCAATTGCATTGCACACAACATGACTGTATCAATGCATGTGCAATTGTTAAAGATAACGAGAAATGCATACTTGAAAGTAGTTATTTTCAATGTATGACGTAATTCATTTGCCCTTTTGTTTTGTGTTGTTGGATTCTCCTTTCTCACTATCTGATGCTGTCGATTCAATAGCTCCACCAGTAGAGTGTGAGCCTCATGTGCCGAAGGTCCCTGGTTCAAATCCCACTGATTACAGTTTACATTTATATTGCATTATACAAAACATGACCCTGTTAATTCAGACATGTGCAATTTTTAAACAATAACATGAAATGCTTTTTTGAGAGTAGTTGTTTTTTATGTATGACATACTTTCTTGTGAAAATAGCCGATCTACAATCTCACAACTTTTCAGATAGCAACGCGTTGTGAGCTTGTAGGTCGACTATTTTCACTAGTTTCCAGTCCGAGGAGACAAAAAAAAAAACTTTATTGGTAAATGTTTTGTGAACCAGTGATCTACAGTAGTTAGCGAAATAGAGGCTTGGTTCATAATGGACGGAAAAACCTATAGATATCAACAGACACCATCAGGGAGGCCATATCTCTAGCTCAATGAGAAGAGAGGCAGCCTGTGAATCCATAGGTCGCTGGTTCGATCCCTGTCCCCAACAATGCGTTGAGGTGATCATCATTTGGAATTCCCCCTATTCCCATGGATTGGATCCACCCCTCTCACTCATCACCAATCACACCTGCCACATGCACAGTACAATTTTTAGGTACTTTTACTTTACTACTCTACTCTACTACAATTACAGCAGATGACAGCTTTAGTTACTTGTTACTTTGCAGATGTAATTATTAATACAACACCTACAGTAACCACATACAGCCGATCTACAATGTGACGCGTTATGAGCTTGTATGTATATAATAAGCAACCCATGCTGTATGATAACTTACCACATATGAAATCCAATTCTGTCTATCCAATGGCTCAGTCTGTACTGTGGCCCTAGCTGAGTGGTTAGTGAGCCCACCTAGGGAGCCAGAGGCCCTGGTTGCCCCAGGTACGATTCCAGGCCAGGCCAGCAAATGTGTCGATGAAATGAAATTTGTCCCTGAGCAAGACTCTTAATCCCTAATTGCTCACAGGCCCTCATTGGAAACAAGACCGCAAGGACTTTCATGAACGGACCTGGAATTATCCTTATCCTTTACACTGTCTACCCACAAGTCTATAGGTCCCTGGTTCAAACCTCAATTTAACCGGTCCAAATATAATTTACTGAACAAAAATCATGACTTTGTTAATTAATGCATGTTCACTTCTTCTCTCTCGCTCTCTCTCTTACTGCCTCTCTTTCTCACTGCCTCTCTCTCTCTCTCCCTCTCTCTCTCTCTCTCTCTTTCTTTTCTCTCTCTCTCTCTCTCTCTCTCTCTCTCTCTCTCTCTCTCTCTCTCTCTCTCTCTCTCTCTCTCTCTCTCTCTCTCTCTCTCTCTCTCTCTCTCTCTCTCTCTCTCTCTCTCTCTCTCTCTCTCCCCTTCTCTCTCTCTCTCCCTCTCCCTCTCCCTCTCTCTCTCTCTCTCTCTCTCTCTGTCACTGTCTGTCTGTCTGCCAGTCTGCCACTCTGTCACTGTCTGTCTGTCTGCCAGTCTGCCACTCTGTCACTGTCTGTCTGTCTGTCTGCCAGTCTGCCAGTCTGCCACTCTGTCACTCTGTCACAGTCTGTCTGTCTGCCAGTCTGCCACTCTGTCACTGTCTGTCTGTTTGCCAGTCTGCCACTCTGTCACTGTCTGTCTGTCTGCCAGTCTGCCACTCTGTCACTGTCTGTCTGTCTGCCAGTCTGCCAGTCTGCCACAGTCTGTCTGTCTGCCAGTCTGCCACTCTGTCACTGTCTGTCTGTCTGCCAGTCTGCCACTCTGCCACTCTGTCACAGTCTGTCTGTTTGTCTGTCTGCCACTCTGTCACAGTCTGCCAGTCTGCCAGTCTGTCACAGTCTGCCAGTCTGCCACTCTGTCACTGTCTGTCTGTCTGCCAGTCTGCCAGTCTGCCACAGTCTGTCTGTCTGCCAGTCTGCCAGTCTGCCACAGTCTGTCACAGTCTGCCAGTCTGCCAGTCTGCCACTCTGTCACAGTCTGCCAGTCTGCCACTCTGTCAAAGTCTGCCAGTCTGCCAGTCTGCCACTCTGTCACAGTCTGCCAGTCTGCCATTATTCTCGAAACCGCTCATTGCTGCTTGCAGCTATATTTAAGTCTTAAAGCTTCATAGAAATATTGCATATTTGTCATTTTCATAACCATTGAACAATGACAAATAAGAACAGGGGAATGTAGCCTATGCTTCTAGAATCTAATAACTAGTCTAAACAATCATATGTATTGCCAATGATTAGATTTATTTATATTTTTTTACCTTTCCAATATTATCAGTGGCTGAATACCACACTATAGGGACTACATGGTATTGCATACGTTTGTTTAAGCTGACAGATCAAATAAGAGAAAATGTAGCTCAACTTGCTACAGTCAGGTCATCACCATGCCAGCTTGTGATGGACATTTTCATTGATATTTAATGTTTGCCACAGACATACAAAATAAGTGATCAATATATATATATATTTGTTTTACCAGAAATCCATAATGAACTCCCAATGTGCTACACATTTTACAATGATAATATATCTGCATTAACCACTGAGCCACAAAAAAATATAAGCCATTGTTTTAAAAGCCAATCTATAAGCTCACAACACATTATTACATCATGACATGTTGAGAGATTGTATCTGGTATTTGTTAAACATTTCAGAAATGTTTCTAATTATTAATGTATCTACTTAGCCTATATAATGACATGCCCAAAATGGGGATGCCAGGTGTTAAAGCGGTTACCTATTCTGAAGAAAACCTTAAGACTGCCAGGTGGCTAAGACAGGCATTAAATGTGTCATGATAGAAGTCTATTCCATATTTGGGATTTCAATAATTGGGTCTCATCAGTACAGTGCTTCCATCGCACATTACATGAGCAAATGGCCATTTAGGTGCAGAGTTGAGTGGGTGCGTGTCATATGGTTATTGTAGAGATTGCTGGCTTTTCAGAGGACAGTGGTACTTGAGGTCAGTTCTATCATACCAATCCAAAACTATATTTTGGATTGGTATGGTAGCTTTGATAATTGTGGTTTCTTTCCATTACGGTGATATCTTGATGAGAAAGTCTTAGACCTTGCAAGTAAGATATGTGGAACAATGGAAAAATAAAAGGTCAGAGTCAAAAACATCATACACCTGTACATGAGTGATTAGATAATGATGAAGGGCATGACAGGATTTGAAGGAATGCAGTGTCACAACTACTTTCATGCAAGGGCTCCTAACTTTAATCAGAGATGAGCGCATTTCTAAGCTCGAGGTCTGATGGTGATTGTGGACCCCTGTCACGGTCTGAATCCGGGCAGATTGTAGGACCCAAATGCAGGAGAGACAGAGGCTGAACAGATCGGTTCAAAGTATTTATTAACTAAAGAACAGGAGTACAAACTAAGGAACTGAGGTCATGATCAAACTAGACGCAACATAAGACAATGAACAAGCAAGGTCCTGCCGTCAGAACCCCCAGGCGGCCACCAACCCGTGCCGGCCCACGAGACAGGGACCACCACCAGGAAGGGCAGGGGCCTAAGGGCCGAGCGGCACGTGAGGGGGCAAAGGTCAAGGGACCCCAGGACAGGAGGGGTATCGGCAGGGGAGACCCGGACCGCAGGCGAAGAACCGGAGGACCACGGTGGACCACGGCGGACTGCTGGGCAGCGGAGACTCTTGGAAACTCGGCAGCTGGGAGCGTTGGCGGTGTGGGAAGCCATGATGACGATGACGCCCCCTCGCCCGGTTACCCCTGACGACTGCCAAGCGAGACCCAATATACGGATGAGGCTGTCTCAGCCAAGGCTGGCTCAGGGAACGCGGGGTCAACAGAGGCGCAGGACCGCAGAGGCAGACCATGGATTGTCTGCCATGGCAGTTGGTCTACTCGGCTGGCTTCAGACTGGCACGATACTAACACACTGAAAAAAGACTCTCTCCGGAGAGCTTGTTCATTCTGTCACGGTCTGAGTCCGGGCAGATTATAGGACCCAAATGCAGGAGAGACAGAGGCTGAACAGATCGGTTCAAAGTATTTATAAACTTAAAGAAGAAGGAAAGAGAAGGAGTACAAACTAAGGAACTGAGGTCATGATCAAACTAGACTTAACATAAGACAATGAAGGAACAAGCAAGGGCAGGGTGCAAACACAGGGCTTAAATAGACAGGGAAATAATAAGACACAGGTGAACTCAACAGACAATCAACACTGGGATAGGCTGGGGAACTAAGAGGGCACAGGAGGAGAACATGACTAATCACAAGGTAGGAGAGACAAGACAGGTAACAATACCTAAGCAGAACAGGAAACAATACTACAAAATTAAGGAACACAAAAGCAGGGCAACAACAACAGAGTAACAGAACACAATAGGAACGATACAACATGACAGTCCTAATAAGTCTACGACCTTGAAAGGGCAGGAGGGTCTAATAATAAAGTCAAAGTCCACAGCCCGAGGAGCGGACTGTGACAACTCCAGGCTGTGGATCAAGGGTTTCCACTGATTATGATTGTGGAGTACTATTATTGTAGTTATACTGTATATTGTTATTTTTTGACACTTTGAAACACTTTCTCTCAACGGTAAAAACCTTTTTGGTAACACTTTACTTAAAGGTTGGGTCTATAATGCATTATAATGCACTTATAAGACATAACACTCGTTATAAATGTTTATAATCATATACGACAACTTATAGCAACATTTATGATGTGTTATAAGTGCAGGTCATAATGCATTATAAGCTCAGTGGAACATTACATTATAACTACCATAACTTAGTCAGTTACAAAGTGTCTTTTTTGGAAGTTATGCATAGTTATAAACATTTTATTACAATATAAGACAATAATAAATGACAGAAAATGGTGAGGTGACCTCTACATGTTACAGATAACTGAATTCAATCATGGCAATAGCAAGTACAGTTACATAGCATACACTAGACCATGTTACAATGTTTAGTGAACATACTGAAGCCATTAACTATGCTCCTTAAGTTATTTGGGGGGAAAAAGTGATGTGCTGTATACTATTTTAACCATTCTATGAGCAAATCTTTTTCATGTTAATTGTTCATCATGGCAAGACAACTTGCAGCTCGGGTAGGGGGGATGGCTGCACCAAGTTTTTCTGTGGAAAGAGCATCCTTCGTGCATGGCCCACTTTGGTGTAGGATATGTATGACAAACCTCTCAACCATGTTCATTTCATCATCAGGGATCTCCTTTTATCTTCTTTCCAGCATCAGTAGCAAATCTGTCTGTTCCGAGAGTGACTTCCATGTTGACCAATGCTGCTTTATTTCCATGTCCAATGTTGGATAGATAATTGGCCCTGATTCATAAAGGGATTTGCACGTTCTCAGGTCAGCCCCGAGGCTGGCGTACCAGGGCTGAAATGTGCGTATGTCTTTAGAATGCTTTATTCTTCATGTCAAAATCAATTACAACAGTGGCAAACCTCAAATAAAATATGTATGTGCCCAACATTTGTCAACACATATATATATAAAAAAAAATAATACATGTCAAACGATGTATTGCTTAGACATGATGTAGATTCCACCGCTTTTTATTTATTTTCTCGGCTATGAGTCGCATTTAGAGCTGAAAAGGTCCCTCAGTGTGTTTGCCAGCGGGCCATCTCAGCCAAAGTGTCACGTAATAATGAAAATAGGCTATCATGCCTTAATGAGACTGCGGAGAGACTGACGCACCTCAGTGTCCGTGCCGCGGTATAAATTTGTAGGCTAATAGTCTACTGTAGGCTACTCTACTGTATATAGATCACATGAACGCCACACACAACAGCCTAATAAATATTACCATCTGATGAGGAAACTAATAGTGGATGAAAGCTGTGTCCAGAAGATCTATTCCCCATTCCGACGTAGGACAGTGATATATTAATCAAAAAATAACTAATTTAATCAATAAGTAATCAATAAGCTCTGGTCCATAATCGGATAGCAGCGTTCCACTTGGATGCTGGATTTCATAATCTTTTTACCTTGGTAAAGGTGCGCAATGTTCATTAGAAAAGGCTTATAAATATCCTTTCCACGTTTTATTAGCCTTTTATTTGGTAATGGGGATAAACCTTGTAAACTTCTTTATTCTCATTACACATGAGAGCATTTATTACACTCCCTCTAACATCTCCCTTCTTTTAGATGATAACTTTTACCTTGCTTACATCCTTAGTGCAATTACAGTGAGAACTTAGTGCAAAACAACTTCAATAATACAATCAATAATACACAGTCTTCAACAGCAGTAAATAGACATTTCACATTCTCCTGTCTTCCTTTTTTTTTTTTTTTTTTTTTTTTTTTTTTTAGTGCGTGTCAACAACAATAACAAACCTGTCACAGTCCCATTTTCTTTTTTTTTTTTTTTTTTTTTAACAGTACACAAACTTCAGAATTCAGAGTTCACTACAGATCCAGTCTTTTTGGCACTTTTACCAGCCTGCCACAGGCCGTCCTGTGCCCTGGCACAGGTGGTGGGCCAGCCATAGGCTGGTGCACGTCACTCCGTCTGAGCGGGCTGACTTCCTGGGCACCTGTGCCAGCGTCATTGTCATTGTTAGTGTCCATCGTGTTGTCGGGTGGACTGCTGGGTTGCCCAGCGGGTGGGCTGCTGT
The DNA here is from genome assembly GCF_963454915.1 of Gymnoscopelus microlampas. Classification (NCBI taxonomy): domain Eukaryota; kingdom Metazoa; phylum Chordata; class Actinopteri; order Myctophiformes; family Myctophidae; genus Gymnoscopelus; species Gymnoscopelus microlampas. Next base: position 47,679,794 of record NC_139956.1, read on the forward strand.
GCTGCACATTGTTTTGCTCAGGGTGGCGCTCGGTAGCGTCTCTCTCCGCTGGTCGTAGGTCCACCCGGTTACGGCGGTAGAACGTCCCCTCGACATCCACCAGGTACGACCTGGGGCCCACGTTTTGCAGGCAGACTCCTCTTCGCCACCTGCCCGTCCTGTCCCCAGGCAGAGGTTTCATCCTTATGTCCTGTCCGATACATAGCTCAGGTAGATCCCTGGCCGATTTATCATACCAGAGTTTGGCGGTCTGGTGTTTTACCCGCAGCCTGTCTGGGACCCCAGTGACCACACTCGGCTCCAAGAGCGTGTCAGTGACCGGGAGTGGAGTCCTCAGTCTACGAGACATCAATCTCTGCGCAGGGCTGCTGAACATGCCCTCCGTGGGCGTGTTCCTCCACTGTAATATGGCCAGCCATGGGTCATTACCCTCACTGGCTGCCTTCTTACACAGGTTCTTCACTATCTTCACGGCCGACTCAGCCTTTCCATTCGATCTTGGGTGCCTGGGGGAGGACTTGACATGGTCAAAGTCCCATTCCTTTGCGAACCTCCTGAATGTTTCGCAGTCATACTGGGAGCCACAATCTGTAATTACCCGGTCAGGTTGTCCATGTCGTGCAAACTGGGCTTTGCACCTCAGCACTGTGGTCTCCGCTGACAGATCTGGGAGCAGCTCTATTTCCCAGAAATCTGAATAATGGTCAACCATAATCAGAAAGTCCTTTCCAGCTTGTTTGAACAGATCCATGCTGAGGATCTGCCATGGGAGTGCATGGGACATCATTGTCTCCCGCTGTTGCTTATGTGAGTATTCATTACACGCTGAGCACTGGCTCACAAAGTCCTTGACTTCACCGTGCATGTTGGGCCAGTACAGCGTGTCTCTGGCCTGTCTGTAGCAGGCATCTCCTCCTACATGGCTGGCATGGATACGTTTCAACATTTCTGCCCGCAATGATTTTGGCACTATAACTCGCTGGCTCTTGAAAAGCACTCCATCCTGTGCGCTGATCTCGTCCCTGATTGACCAGTATTCTCTGATCGCCAGAGGAGTATCCTCCCGGCAATCTGGCCAGCCCCGGAGCACTGCTGCTTTCAACAACTGTAGGCCTTCATCACCCTCAGTATGTTGCTTAATCTGGTTCAGCCGCTGGCTGGTGACATTTAGATACTCAGCCTGGTTTATTTTTTCAGTGTCCTCTTGTGCCCTCTGCAGGCAGCAGATGGTGTGTTTCGTATATTTTGTGTCAGTCCCCTGTGATGGAGCAGTGGCCCTGCTCAGTGTGTCACTGATGTGCATGTCAGGTCCTGGCTTGTACACCACCTTGAGGTTATAGGCCTGAAGCGTGAGCAGCATGCTCTGGAGCCGTTTGGGTGCTGTGAGAAGGGGCTTGGTGAAGATAGAGATTAGTGGCTTGTGGTCCGTTTCCGCTGTGATCTCCCCCCGCCCATACAAATAATAATGAAAACGCTGGCATGCAAACACAATACTCAGACACTCTTTTTTTATTTGTGCATAGTTCTGTTCTGTCTGAGTCAGTGCTCGCGATGCGTACCCAACTGGCTGACCCTCTTGTAGCAGACAACAGCCAAGTCCTTTCTGACTCGCATCACTCTGGATGGCAACTGGCTTGGTCACGTCGTAGTATCTCAGAATAGGGGCTGCTGTGACCAGTCGCTTGATCTCCTCGACTGCAGCGTCGTGTTTGGGCAGCCAGTGCCATGGGACATCCTTGTCCAAAAGCCTCCGTAGTGGCTCGCATGCCTCAGAGAGGTGTGGCATGAACCTTGCGAGGTACGTCACGAACCCGATAAACCGTTGTACGGCCTTGGCATCTTCGGGGTGTGGCATGTCCCGGACCGCCCTAATTTTCTCTGGGTCCGCTCTGAGCCCCCCTGCCGAGAGAATGTGTCCGTGAAACTTGACCTCTCTCACCCTGAATTGCAGTTTCTTTAAACTCAGCCTCAGTTTAACCTCTCTGCACCTCTGCATGAGCGCTATCAGTTTTGTATCATGGTCCTGTATGGCCTCCACATCTGTCTCCCGACACCCAACTATCAATATGTCATCTGCTATTGGTTCTACCCCACCTAGTCCTGCCAGTAACTCATGCTGCTTTCGCTGGTATATCTCTGGGGCCACGGACACCCCAAATGGCAGCTTTAACCAGCGCTTCCTGCCCCACGGCGTCCAGAATGTGGTGGTGTAACTACTCTCCTCATCTAGTCTACATTGTAAAAAAGCATCTCGTGCATCTACAAGAGTGAAAATGCGAGCCCTGGGCAGCTTGTAGAGTACATCTTCAAGTGTTGGCATTATGTAGTGAGACCTCTTTAAGGCCTGATTCAGTGACTTGGGGTCTATGCAAATCCTCAGCTTCTCTGGCTGTCTGACAATTACCATGTTGCTAATCCACTCTGTAGGCTCTGTCACTGAGGTTAAATGGCCATCTCTCTCATATTTATCTAACTGAGCCTTGACTGCATCTCTGAGAGCCACTGGGACATTGCGTGGTGAGGCCTGCACTGGGGTTACATCTGTATGTAGCTCAAAATGAACATCCCCCGGGAGTGACTCAACTGGCTCATTGAAAACATCATTGAAAGTCTGCACAAGGTGCTGTCTGGTTAGCGGCTCTGAGCTGCTATGTCCTACCATAAGAAGCTCCTCAGGGATGGTAAAATGCATTAGACCTAATCGCTCACTGGTTTCACCTGACAACAGGGGTCTCTGCCCGCTCCTGACTATCTCAAAATGCAGCTTGTGTGCTTTACCCCTCACTACACACTCTGTTTGGAATATGCCTATGGAGTGCATTGATTGGCCTGAATACAGTACTAACCTGGTCTGGCTTGGTAGTAGCTTTGCCTCAGGAGCGAGTCTCCTCATGTCTTTTATGCTCATCACATCACAGGTTGCCCCTGAATCTAACTGGCACCTCTGAGTCCCTCTATTCATTTTTATGTTAGCAAACCATTTCTTCCCACGTCCCTGAACTGCCCCTATGCTCTCTGTTGTGTATATGTGGGCCTCTGTGCTAGATCTGTCCATGTCCTCAGGTGCATCAGCGTCTGCTGTATGCAGTTGTCGTGTGGCTTGGCCCTTCTTCATACACACCTTGGCAAAATGATTTGCTGTTCCACAGTGGCGACAGTTTTTTCCAAACGCTGGGCAAAGGTCACGTCCGCGCCTGTGCATGTTGCCGCAGAATCTGCACGTAGTGCTTTCATTTGCGCCTGGGGTCTGATACTGAGACCTGTCTGAGCGTTCCTGCCTGGGTGGAACTCGTGGTCGTCGGCCATCCGTCGCATGCACGGTCTCTAGTAGCGACCGGTCCTGTGTGATTGATTTTATCCTTATGTCTGTCATCTCTGCAGCTCGGCATATTTCTATGGCTGATGCTAGTGTGAGATTCTTCTCTCTGAGTAGACGACGGCGCACGCTTTCGTCACTCACACCCAGCACCAGTCTGTCTCTTATCAAATCCTCCCTGAGTTGTCCATACTCACAGGAAGCAGCTTTCTCCCTCAGCTTCGTCACAAATGCATCAACGGGCTCCCCTTCATCTTGCTTGCAGTTTCCAAAAACATATCTCTCGAATATGACGTTTCTAGCTGGCTTGAAATATCCCTCCAAGGCGTCGAGAATAACTTTCACGTCCTTCCCCTGCTCCGCCGTAAGTCCCAAGTTATGCTTGTATATATGACGACATTCACTGCCCATCACTCTTCGCAGGGTTGCTGCTTGTACATCCTTTTCTTTCTCCTTTAATCCCGTTGCCAATACATAGTCTTCGAATTCTGCACTGAAATTGTCCCAGTTACTTGCAAGATCGCCGCTCATCTTCATCTCCTCCGGTGGTGGTATGTTTGCTGCCATTGTGATGTTGTTAGCCTAGCTTGCTGCTAACCTCCGTTTCACTCGTCTTTTCTTTCTTCTTTATTATTTTTTTTTTTTTTTCTTTTTTCGACTGCACGGGTCCCGCAGTGAAGTACGGTAATCTTCCACTTAACTAAAGTCGGTTCTAGCCACTTCTGACATCATGTTTGAGTGTGTAAATAATGAGACACGAGACAGCAGTGTACATTCTAGTGTGACTGTATTAAACTGGCGGGCCGGACGTAACATACACACACGTATGCCCCAATGCTGCTGGGGCATACCATTACAAGAGGGGTGTTGCCTACAACACTCCCTCTAACAGATGTTGTGAGAGAAATAAGCAACCAGGTCTATGAAAATAAGCCCAAAAGAAGCAACTGACAGCCCATTATAAGCACTTTAATTAAACCGTAGTGAGCTTGTAGATCTGCTATATATTTTGTAAATCTTGTAATAAAATGTGGAATATTTGGAAGATTTTTTAAACATTTTAACAACACAAATCTGCCTCCAGCGGGCACAAAACATGTTCAGATGGGGCTTAATAGGGATAAATTAGCCTACATATTAACTTGGGGGTCCATGACATAAAAATATTTGACAACCACCGGTTAAAATAATTGAACAATTGTGAAGCAAGCCCAAATAATGAACTACACTTTAGAAACAAGCTAAAAAAAACGCACCCCACAGCTCCCAATATTTACAAGCAACTTTACAGAAAAATAAGTCCAAATTCGCTTATAATAAGCGGACATGGCAACACTGTTTAACACGGTTCAGCACGGTGACGTTGAAGTTGGATGCTGTTGGATGCAGCCTTCCAGAGAGTAATCATCACACCTGGTCATACGCACTGGTCATACGCACGTCTCTGTCATATACGACACCCCTTTTGAATCGCACGTCCGTTAGTGAGTACCAAAAATACGACCTCCTTTACAAACTTCATTTACACCATATTTACGACCCTCGTTATGAATCAGGGCCAATGTTGCAACCTGTCAAAGCATGGGACATTGGAAGGACACTTGACATCTTTGGTCTGTTTGGGATTTTCAGAAAAACAGACCAAAGCCCCAAAATGGCGGATCGCGGTTGGAACGTTATGGTCCCTGTGGATTCACAGATCCCTCCGCCTACTCACAGGAACTTTTTTTCATTTTTTTTGTACACAATGTATCTTCCACGGCGTTTCAACGATCGTTGATTTAAGGTAAAATAACGCTGCAATGGGGATAGAAACCTATGTTTCATATCTTGGCAGTCAATGTGTTAATGTTTCTGGATAGTGATAGATAATATTTAAATATTTCAGATACTATAATTTCCCCTTTCATCCTCTGACACCTAGTAGCCACCTGATATATAATCACAGCTATGTGTAACACGTGTAACACCTTTGTGTATAATGGACTTCAACCACTACCATATAAGGTATTAATCCTATAGTGATCTGTAAGGTTCGGCTACTGGAGCATTTAAGCATTTATCATCAGCAGCAGGGTGTTGTTCAGGCCAGTCAAGTTAGGTAGACTTGCTCATGTATTAATTAAAAAGCTCTTCTGGTAACCAGTCTATATGACCTGGGTTACATATATTTTTTGCATTGTGTGTCATTGAGGTGATCATCGAGGTGACTGAGATGCTGCACAAGTTGACCGGAGGAGGTCAAGTTCAACCAACTAAACTTGTTTTTTATTTGGCAAAGTAACTTAAGTAGTTGTTTTCCATTGACGTGAACAGGTATTCTACGTTGATGAGAAGCCTGGGAATATTACTGTGATGTTGTCACAGTAATGTTACTATATATACAGTAACAAGCATGTGTGTGTGTGTGTGTGTGTGTGTGTGTGTGTGTGTGTGTGTGTGTGTGTGTGTGTGTGTGTGTGTGTGTGTGTGTGTGTGTGTGTGTGTGTGTGTGTGTGTACTCCACTCCTTGACTTCAGAGATGCTTTTGGAATATTAAGTCACAATGTCAAGATTAAATCACTGGAAGAAATACAGCTGCCCCAGATATTCATTGATATAGTGAATCCCACCCAGTGTGAAGTGAGTGGTGCCTTTGTTGAGTTAATATCATCAAGCTATATATGAACTAGGGGAACAATGTTTCAAGGCGGCTCAAGAAAAAGTAGTTTTACTCATTTGAACAGCTATAAAGTATTTTTACTCACTTTAACAGCTGTAAAGTATTTTACTCACTTTAACAGCTGTGAGGTAGTTTTACTAATTTTAACAGCTGTTAAGTATTTTTCTTTTACTAATTTTAACAGCTGTAAATTACTTTTACTCACTTCAACAAAATCGTTACGTGGCGGATTAAAGCATTTTATACAGATCCTAAAACATCCTAGAAGGGGTGCCCCAAAAAAATCTTAAACAGGAAGTGAGTTATGGACAAAATTCTAAATGGCCACCTAAACTGAGAGTTGACTCAAAAGACACCAAAATAATCTCTAAAAAGCATACAATTAAAACGTGACGAACCTGGAAACCAAAACAAAACCTGAAAACAACTGGCAGACTTAGATTTGGCGGCCCTATTAGGCAAACCCTAATATTATCTCTGTCAGGTGGAAACCTCTTATGTCCAAAAGAAATTTGGACTCGAATTCCTAAGGTTTCAAAAGTAGCAGATCTATTACTTTGGGTACCTTGGGTCTGTTTATCATTATGTATAATACCCGAGTGGATTGGTAGAGAAAAGCATGAAGTGCTACAGGATTATTACACTGACCTGGGATCAGATTACTGCAGCGCAACGGAATGCAATGTACAAGGCGTGTGCGATCATGGATTCCTTTTTCATCGAGGTGAAATGTTTTTTATGTGTTTATGTGTTTATGTTTTTGTTTTTGTCTTTGTCCTGTACTGTATGGTATTGTGTATGCTGCTGGTCTGTGTGTCCAAGACAAATTTCTCCCACGGGAGACAAAATAAAGTAAACTGGAAACTTGAAAACATACAATTGAATATTATTGTCTCTTGTTGTAAGCTTCTACGGAGCTGCTAGGTTTCATTATGGAGTATAACTGACATACAGTCTGTTATAAAGGCATTTTAGGTATTTTGGGTCCATTAAATACGTTGGGTCTGTAGTATCTCGGCCACCCCTGGCTAGAAAGAGCCACCGTCTGTCCCTGGAGAGAGGTCGTCGTGGGCGGTCGCCATCCCTGGTTAGGGAACGTCGCCGTCTGTCCTTGGAGAGGGAACGCCGCGTGCGTGCGTGCGTGCGTGCGTGCGAGAGAGAGAGACACAGACAGACAGACAGACAGACAGACAGACATGATAAAAGATTAGATTTTGGTTTGGTAAACATAAAATACATAGAATGACATCGGGTGAAAAGATTAGATTTTTCGTTTGGTAAACATAAAATAAATAGAATGACAACGGGTGAAAATGTATTAGTTTAATTTGTTTATGTATTTTTTCACTCATATCCATCACGTGATGTGTGATAACATTACCAGTCAGTCAAAAGGTTTGAAAAGCTTTGGAAAACCAGTGCACTCCCCATCTGTTCTGAAATGTTACCTGCACTGTAATGCCCCTTGATCAATTTCAAGGAACATTTCCTCATACCAGATTGTTCCACTGTCAAATCATATCTTGTAGTGACTGCGTGGGAACTTTACTCATAATGTATTTTCCCTTAGAGTTTTTTTTTTCCGGGTTGCTAGAGGTTGAAGTCATGTGAATAAATGACTGACACACTAGTGTGCAAGCAAGATAAGTTACAATATTTTAATTCTTGCAACTCAATGCGGTGTGTGTGTGTGTGTGTGTGTGTGTGTGTGTGTGTGTGTGTGTGTGTGTGTGTGTGTGTGTGTGTGTGTGTGTGTGTGTGTGTGTGTGTGTGTGTGTGTTTGTGTGTGTGTGTGTGTGTGTGTGTTGTGTGTGAGGAGGTGGGACTGAGGAGGTGTGAGCAGGCGTTGCACATGTAGTCGAGAACAGTTCTACCGCACCTCAACCAAGTTAACCCATTAAGACCTGAGGCCGATTCTACAAATCGTTAAAAAATCACTTTCTCCCTACGTCATATAGATGACTTAGGCAATCATGAGTAAAAAACTAATTTAGCCCAAGTCATGTTTATCTGCCTTTATTTATATCTGCTTAACTCTACTCTCCTGATTCATCCTGCCTTATTGCCTATGTACTCAGCCAATTAAAACAAAAATCAGTTCTACAAGCTCATAGTGCAGCACAAAGAGACGCTATGAGCTTGTATATCTGCTATTTTGGAATAGCCAAACTATAAAATGTGGCTTAAATAAAAAATGACACAGATGCTTTCACATGTTTGATGAGTTAAGGCAGGTCCGGGGTGTCACAGGAGCGGGACACGGCAGCAGTTACAGCTGCAGAAAGAACACACTGAAGCAGCTTGGACTACTTTGAGCCAAAGCTCTTATTAGACGTGTGTGTTCTTTCACGTTTGCTGGTTGCACATGTGTTTGTTATTGTTTCTCCTTCCATGTGTGACTGACTTGGCCCTGCCTAGCTGTCATTACTGAGTGAATATTACACCCATTCCATTCTAACATGTCAGAGCAGACTTCCACACTTGTGCTCCATTCTGATAATCACACTCACCGCTCTTTATTAAACGCTGTTTTGTCTGTGTGTTCTCTGACAGAAATATTTTAAGACTGCTGTTATGGGAAAACAATATATAATGTCCATGCCATGTCCAATTTTATTTAGGAGAAGAGCAACAAGCAACAGCATCTCTCTCAGCCCATCTCTCTGCCCTGGTCAAAACCAAAGAAAACAATACAATACAGAAGGCTGTCGCCTTCCAGCTTTGTCCTGAACTCCCCGGCCGACACCTTGGTCAGAATCACTTGTGGAATGCCCTACCAACTGAAATAAAAAAACAAACTTTTGAAAACACATTTTTAATGAAAAGGTTAAATACTGGTTGAAATCAAAGCAAAGCTGCGAACACTGATATGTTAGGCACGTTTTAAAACGTTAACATCACTGCTTTCATGACCTTTGGGAATGTTATTGCTTTTGTGCTTGTTTAGATTAGAGCTTCATGCATGTCCTTTTTGTAACTGATTTTTACTAAGTGGATATTTTTATAGAAAGGCCTAACCAGGGACTGGGGTCGCAAATTAGCCTCGGCTATTAACCCCATATACAATTGAACGGTTTCATGTTTTTATAACTTGATACATTGTTTTTTGTATTGTCCCTGTCAAATAAACATATACATAAAAAATATTAATAAAAACACTAGAATCACCTTAGGCCATTGGTAAAATACATATGATTTAATCAACTGGTGGTCTGTATACCTGGTTGAACAGATGGATTGGATAGCTGCTGAAATGAACTTCCCATTTGGTTCATTGTTGACAAACAAACCTAAAAAAAAAAAAAAAATCTATTATTTGCTGGATATTGAGACTTGAGAGATTGAGAGATCATTTTGGGATGTTGTCAAATGTATTAATTAATCTATATGTTTCCGTTGATCAAACGTCAGGTTTTGTACTGTGATTTGATGTGCACACATGCGTTGTCACTGACAACTAATGAGACAGACAGCTGTTATGCATTGCATCTGTTCTAGTAAAATGGTAGTACGAACGTTGTAATTAAGGCAAGTGTAGGGTAAATTAATGATGATAAAAAAATCGTGCCACATCGGTCTGTACGAATACTCTCTCTCATGCGCGCTTTGGCTCTCGCGCTCTCTCTCTCTCATTCTCTCTCACTCTCTCTCACTCTCTCTCTCTCTTGCTCTCTCTCTCCCCCCATCTCTCTGTCAAAAGCGTTGCTTGGCTTCCATGCATTTTAAGCTGGAATATAGGCTTGAAATCAAAACTACCACTTTTTTATGTGCATTGTTTCACTTGATGTTGAATCTCAACCAGAGAACTGGTGTCTTAGTCTACCATATTGACAGGAAGATAGCGCAGAGGCAGAGGGGAAACAGTAAAATCAGTGTGGGGAGTGCAGGCAGGGGGCATCAAGGCCACTGTGGCCGTAGTGCATGTCATTTTTCAAGGGGCAACAACGGCCATGGCCATCCTGGCCGCCGTGAAATTCCTGCCCTGCTTGTAAGGAAGGATTAATGATTAATACATGGAATATTTGACTTTAATGAGTTCTTGCTGAAGCATGTTAACACTTTCAACCGGACGTGTGGATAACTAGCCCAAGGGATAGTTCACCCAAAAAACATATTTTAGTCACCCCATGGAGACTTGAATTCACGGATATTCAAGCCAATAATTTGATGACCAGCTGAGTTTCCGGTGGGAGACACAAAGGAGACTCTTTGTGTCTCCTATCGGAACCACTGCCGGACATCAGATTATTGGCTGAGGAATGCGACAAAAAAAATATCCATGAATGCAAGTCTCCATGGGGTGACTAATCAATAGAACAAATTTCATTTTGGGGGTGAACTATCCCTTTAAGGCATGGGAAGTATGGCATTTTAAACATAAACATGTAACCCTAAATGCCGAGTGCCACGCTACGAGCTTGTAGATCTGCCATTTTTGAAAAATCGTGAAAATGTGTGCAAATCTTTGAATATATATTTTCTAGAGCGAACATTTGTAACTCAAATCTTTGCTTCTGGGGGTCCCTGGAACAAAATATTTTGAGATGGCCAAATACATATCATTTTGGGGTCCTTGACATGAACATTTTGAGAACCACTGACATAGAAACATACGTTTTTAAAAAAAAAACTGTTTAGTTTATAAGACATTTGTAGAATCGGAACCTCAGGCCTCAATGGGTTAAACATACAGTATGAAGTCTAAACCTTTCAAACGTTTATCACATGGCACAGAAGGAGCCTGCAGTCTCTAACGGAATTGGTCTGAATGTTCCCTCATGGTAACGTGTGTCCCTACGAAAGCAGACCAATCCCATCGAACACACCTCGGCTGATGCTTCTACGCCAATAACGGCATAAACTTGAGCACTCAGTTAACACTGCAACGCTCAGCAACATTAAGCTCATAAGGCTCTTAGCATCTTAGCTCATCATTGGTGATGTTTAGGCATTGTTCAAGGTACATGCATATCACTGGTGCCATGCCATTGGTCCGACAGCCTGTTTTTCTGAAGCACTGTTGTGCAAAAAATGTCCCATTGGACCAAAATCCCATTGGACCGACATTCCGAAAACTAATTCCCATTGTTTCCACGCTCCATTGATCCAAAAATATGCCCTGTCCATGGTGCTGATCGGCTGAGCAAAAATAACTTTGCACATCAAAATATCTATGTATTCTGACATGCAACACAAACAAAAAACAAAAGGATGTGACACTTACCCACTGACTTGTGAGGATGTCTTTAAGGAAAATGAACATTCTTGTTGCCTATCTCTTAATTTGATCCAAGCTGCTGTCCACTCAGGCTACCTACCAGGAATGTGTACTACACTATATTCTATTTGCATTTCATGTTGGTTCAAGGAGCTTTCCATCTGCATTGAAAGTAATTCTCTCTTGATAACAAGTAAAGCAGAACTCATCTTCTTTACACCATGTGCGTTTTTGATCATGGCAGTGATACCAAGTGCCAAAGCACGTAAAACGTAGTGAAACAAAATGTTTCGCTACGCTTTATAGAGCAACAAGAACAGTTATAATCATAACCATATTAAACAACAACACTCGCTCTGCACAGCAAGCTCCTTGATAAACCAATTTATAAAATGAAAATAAAATGTACAGCACACATTCCTTCTTAGTCCTAGACGTGAAATCAGTAGCTTAGAATTGAGTACATGCACAGACAAAAAGTATTCGATAACAAATGTAACATTTTTCATATCCCTGCAGTAGGCCTTCACTGCCTAATGAGTGGAAGGCAGTTTGCATCAATTTAACCCATTTATGGCAGGAACACCTATTTGTACCTTTCAGGACGGGAACCCCTTTTATTTCATACATTTTTTTTTATAAATATTTAAATGTTTTCAGAAAACTTACAGTAGGTCAGGATTTAAATGTTTAAATGGGTTAAAGGGATATTTCACTTTCAAAAAAACTTTTGGTCATTTTATCTCAGGCCTTTGTGAGCCCCCCAGACAGTTTTTAAGTTGCTCGATTGAGTATTTAGACATTTGATATTCATTTTATCAGACACGCCCCCTTCCTATACAAACCCATTGTAACTTCAAACTCCATTTTAACCATGTTAGATTCATCAAAAACACCCGTCCTTGGTTCTGATGACTCACCCTGCCCCCCTAATACGCGAGGGGGGCGTGTTTTTTCAATTACTTTTTTCATTTATTTTAAATATTTTTTTTTGAAAATTAAAAAAATCAAATACAATAAAAAAATAAAATAAAATAAATGAAAAAAATAATCGGAAAAACACGGCCCCCTCACGCATTAGGAGGGCAGGGTGAGTCACCAGAACCAAGGACGGGTGTTTTCGACAAATCTAACATGGTTAAAATGGAGTTTGAAGTTACAATGGGTTTGTATAGGAAGGGGGCGTGTCTGATAAAATGAATATCAAATATATAAATACTCAATCGAGAAACTTAAATACTGTCTGGGGGGCACACAAAGGCCTGAGTAGATGATAAAATGACCAAAAGTTTTTTTGAAAGTGAAATATCCCTTTAAGAGATACAATAAAGTTCATCTATCTGGCTCAAGTAATATCAAATAATAATTAGTAATAATTTGGTCCCCACTCCTTGGGATGAGTAAGTGTCACATTATGTAGCCTATTATTTGCATGCACATTGTGTTTTCATGTGAGAATATGATGCACAAACTCATTTTGCTGCATTTCAGCCAATTCAGCACCATGGAGAGCACTTTATCAGATCAGTTGGAAAAATGGGAATTTGTTTTGGGAATAACGCTATATAATAATCAATGTCGGTCTAATGGGAATTCATTTAAATCGGACATTTTTCTGACTATTGGGGTTTTGGAATAAGGGGCTGTCAGACCAACGGTGCTTCAGAAGAACAGGCTGTCGGAACAATGGGCAGGCCACTGTAAAAGGATGAAGGAGAGCAATTATTCTGCTACAGCCTGGGTCTTCAACAGGGGATTTTCATTGGACTGTAGAGGGAAAAAAGAGAAAACCACCAAAAGTACAGAGCCAAAGGTCAAGTTTACTAAGTATTGCCTGTCTACGTTGTTAAAATGAAAATACACATTAACATGAATCCAACATGTTAATAGAAAATATAATGTAGAAACAAAGTCTATGAAGCTATCTATGGAAAGTTTTAATTTGCAACATCATTGCGAACGCAGCGGAAGGAGGCGCGCCTCCGCGCAAGTGGAGCTTACTATGACACTGTGCTCGGCTTGTGTATCTGTCTGTGTGTCTGTGTGCACTATTGTGTGCAATGCCTGTGTGCAGCCAAGTAAATGCTCACATTAGCATGTTGTTCTATGTATATCATAGCGGATGCTACACCAATCACAGCTCGCCTAATGCTAGCATATAAATTCAAATTAGCACAATAGCAACTAACTTGCTAAACATAGCACAGCATGTAGCACGCCACAATGTTAATAGACCATTTCTTGTTTTCTCTTGCTTGATTTTGTGTATGGAAGTATTGTGCAATAGAACTTTCTCACAGCAGGCATATTGACAAATAGCTGAGTGATGTTACATCCAGGACAGGTGGTACCAATTATACTAATTGACGCTCTGTTCCATTTAGTATAGCAGAGCCTTTACAGTCAGCCAACTTGCACCCTGATTCTGTGTGACCTGAATAGAACGCATCTTAATTAGTATTATTTGTTAACACCTAGTCTTGCATATAATAGTCAGACGACCAGAGAATCTGCAGCGACTGAAAAGCCTGGGGAAGCCTAAATTAATTGAATTGGCTTAAACGGCAGAGAAAGACAGTTCTAACAATCCTATGCTCTCGATCCGCTTTGAAAACCAATCCTGATACCGTACAAAAAAACACATTTTGTTTAACTGTTTAGCTTCTACACCTAGTGAGATGTCCCCTTTGCATGTGACAGTCCCACATTTCCATGACTTTTCAGGCGTCCTACAAATTGAGACACTGTCCCACATTGTGACTGGCAGGCAGTAATAAATCAATGTGCAGGTGTTGAGAGGTGCGCTGATTGTTGCTGAAGCTCTTAACATGAGCACACAGAAAACTAGACTGGACCACACTGGACACAGCACTGCTCAAGCAGCACTAGCCATGGTTCACATGACGCTCTGTATGACAGTCATGTTTCAGGGCTAAAGCAGCACGCGAATAAATGATAGGGACACATTTATTTTGTTGAGAGACAATGTTCAAAGGAACCGCTGCAGCATCGTTGATCTAATCGAAAGCTAAATAGGAGTAGTCTACTACAGAATCAAGTTAGAACACAGTTATTTGCAAGCTTGTTTTAAAAGCAACGGTTCAAAATGAAACAATGTAATTGTTGCATTTTCAGCCTATCCTCCTAATAGTTGGCTTTCCACTTGTAAATCTCTCTCATTGTCTCTTTTCCAGCAAGACATGTCTTTAAGCATGTTAAAATAACAGGAGAAATATCCCTAGCTACAGCAGATTCATAACCAAACAATAGGTAGTATTAGGCCTATGGACGGATAAGCCACACACACTTCAGCTACCCTGAAACCCTGATCTATTGAAAAAAAAGTGTCTTTCAAAAGAAGGGAACTATATACATTTTCAACACATATGGTGCGAGTTCCCTTAATTCCAAAATTCACCCCCAAAAATAAAACATATATATACTTATATCTAATACCGTATGGATTCAACCATACTTCAGATCATCTGTCTGTCTGTCTGTCTGTCTGTCTGTCTGTCTATCTGTCTGTCTGTCTGTCTGTCTGTCTGTCTGTCTGTCTGTCTGTCTGTCTGTTTCAATGCTCACCTGGGTAAGCGTCACAAAATATCTGGCCGCAGCCATTGAGATGCTAATGTATGGCTCTGAATTGGAACAAAGGGGGGCAGGGGGGAAGCCCTCCTCTCAAGTTTCCCTGCTTCATCTGTCTCAGCTAAGGGGTCCCTGCTTCATCTCTCTCTCAGCTAAGGGGTCCCTGCTTACTCTGAGAGTGTACAAATGGGACCAAATGGACCCTTACAGGTCTGTAAGTCGGAGAGTGTACAAATGGAACCAAATGGACCCGTACGGTCCAGACCGTTTTTGGCACTCAATGTGTTAAAGTACCAAAAATGAAAATGAATAATACCTGTATAAGTGAGTAACAAATAAATGCCTCATGATTCTTTATGTACTTGACTTGTTAAAAGTTTACATATACCAAATGCAAAACATTGAAATACTAATGTTTCAAAAGTTTATCCCAAGATAAACTTACCTACTGTATGTGTATGCCTGACAACAAATGCATAATTCTTATGGTTTTGTAAGCTACCGTAGTTCTCCTAAACTGCAATGTAACACAGCTTTGTTTACACATTTCTATATTCCCTTTAAATTGTACATTATTACAACACATTATTTTGTCTTGACTGCCTTGTGCCACTTTTGCTTTGGCAATGTAAACATATGTTTTCTCATGCTAATAAAGCCCCTTTGAATTGAATTGAATTGAGAGAGAGAGAGAGAGAGAGAGAGAGAGAGAGAGAGAGAGAGAGAGACTGTACATACGAACATCGCTACTATGTTCAAAGGTAAACACATACATAAAAACAATAATAAAATCTTCATTAAAAACAGACGTAAGGTCATATGTCATATGTGTGTGTGTGTGTGTGTGTGTGTGTGTGTGTGTGTGTGTGTGTGTGTGTGTGTGTGTGTGTGTGTGCGCGCGTGCGTGCGTGCGTGCGTGCGTGCGTGCGTGCGTGCGTGCGTGTGTGTGCGTGGCGGTGTTCACTCTCCATTCCGACATGCTGCCACTCCGACATTGACTTCTAATTGTCGGAGTGGCGGTAACATCCATAAAAAAAAACATTCCGCCACTCCGACAAAGTTATGTTCACTGTGTCGGAGTGGCGGCACGTTCCATTTTGGGAATAGTTCCACCATTCCGACAAGGGTAAAGTGCCTAATGGAGATTATTATTATTACCCCTATTGCTTTATGATCACCCTCCCGAGTATCGGGATTGTAATTGCTTTTATTATTATTATTACGGGGCCAGAGCTCAGCTCTGGACCTGTTTTGTTATTGGCAGTATTCTGTCACTTCTTCTTCTGCCACTTTTCGCAGTTCTGGCTGAACCGCGCTGTCGCTTTTTACGAAACTCGGCCATATGGTAGATGGTCATGAAAAACGATCAAAAAAAAATTCTCACAATCTTTCGTCCAAAGGTGGCGCTATAGCACTCAATTGAAAATGCCAACTTTGACCAGGTACAACTCATGCCCTGTTTGACCTACAGCCATGAAACTTGGATACACATATGCGTCTCCTCATGCTGAACAACTTTCACCCTCTGACTTTTGACCTCTGACCTTTAGATCTCCCACCATTTTGAATTATATGAAAAACAGTCATTGGCTCCTAACTTCTGCATTTTTTCACTTATGGAAAATCCGTTGGAATTCTTTCTAGGCAGAGGTCCAAAGTTCAAGTGTTAAACGTTTCGTGCAGATTGCTCAAAAATCCCAGGAGGAGATAGATTTTAACTATTACAGTTTTTTGAAAATGATTCATCTGCGCCTAAAACATACATGCAGACTCACATTTCTTTGAAACTTTGCAGAAATGTAGAGGGTCATTACAAATATCACTGAAACCAATCTTACTCCAATTGGCCAAAGGGGGGCGCTATAGCAATTTTTTGAAAATACAGACTTTAAACAGGCATAAGTCATGCCTCGTTTGGCCGAAAGTCGTGAAACTTGCTTACACATGTGCCTTGACTCATGAGGAACACACGTATCGATTTGACCATTAAGCTCCGCCCTTAGATTTTCCGCAAATTTGAGCAGTTTGAAAAATACTTGTTTTTGCCAGTTCTGGCTTAACCGTGCTTACGCTTTTTACGAAACTCGGCCATATGGTAGATGCTCATGAAAAACTACCAAGAAATAATTCTCACACTCATTCGTCAAAGGGTGGCGCTATAGCACTCAATTGAAAGTGCCAACTTTGAACAGGTACAACTCATGCCCTGTTTGAGCTACAACCATGAAACTTCGATACACACATGCGTCTCTTCATGCCCGACAACTTTCGTGGTCTGACTTTTGACCTCTGACCTTTAGATCGCCCACCATTTTGAATTATATGAAAAACAGTCATTGGCTCCTAACTTCTGCATTTTTTCACTTATGGAAAATCCGCCGCTTTTGTTTTGTCGGCAAAGGTCCTAAGTTCATGTGTAAAATGTTTTGTGCAGATTGCTCAAAAATCCCAGGAGGAAATAGATTTTAACTATTGCAGTTTTATGAAAATTATTCATCTGCCCCTAACACATACGTACATGCAAGACTCACATTTCTTTGAAACGTTGCAGTGATGTAGAGAGTCATTCCAAATATCACTGAAACCAATCTCACTCCAATTGGCCAAAGGGGGGCGCTATAGCAATTTTTTGAAAATGCAAACTTTAAACAGGCAAAAGTCATGCCTCGTTTGGCCGAAAGTCGTGAAACTTGCTTACACTTGTGCCTTGACTCATGAGGAACACATCTATCGCTTTGACCAGTAAGCTCTGCCCTTAGATTGTCCGCAATTTTGAGCAGTTTGAAAAACACTTAAACCCAGGATTTTTCAGCTATTTGCGTGAAACTGTATCATCTGTGTGATCTCCTTTTTCACAGTTACGTTTCTGTTGGTCCAATGGCGTCTCCCTTAAATGAATGCCTCACAATCGCAAGGTCACCAGTTCAAGCCTCACTTGATGCAGACTTCATTTAAGTTGAATTGCAAACAACATGACTGTATCAATGAATACATGTGCAAATGGTAAAGATAACCTGAAATGCATATTTGAGAGTACGTTTTTTCAACGTATGACATACTTCATTCTGAAAATAGCCGATCTACAATCTCAAGACTTTTCAGATAGCAACGTGTTTCTGAGCTTGTAGATCGGCTGCTTTCACTGTTTTCGGTTACGAGGAGACATACAATTTCTCTATTGGTAAATGGTTTGTGAACGAGTGATCTTAGTGTTGACTTGGTTCATGACAGAAGGCAAG
This sequence comes from Gymnoscopelus microlampas, assembly GCF_963454915.1. Taxonomy (NCBI): domain Eukaryota; kingdom Metazoa; phylum Chordata; class Actinopteri; order Myctophiformes; family Myctophidae; genus Gymnoscopelus; species Gymnoscopelus microlampas. The sequence goes on from NC_139956.1 coordinate 47,697,817, forward strand.
AGTTTATTATCTTCAACAGACAACATCAGCCTGGACAGAGCTATAGCACTATAGGGAGTGTTGCAGCCTATTAGTCCGAAGGTTAAGAGTTCGATTCCTGTTAATGGCAATAGGTTGAGATGTCCAATCAATCCATTCTGTTTTCATCTCTCTCTCTCATCAATCTATTCTGTTTCCATGTCTCTCTTCAATCTATTCCGTTTCCATGGCGCTCTCTCTCGCTCTCTCATCAATCTATTCCGTTTCCATGTGTCTCTCTCTCTCTCTCTCTCTCTCTCTCTCTCTCTCTCTCTCTCTCTCTCTCTCTCTCTCTCTCTCTCGTATCCATCTCTCTCTGGACAACTGGGCACCAAAACCATCTGGGCACTCGGGACATGTGGGCACCAAAACCATCTGGGCACTAGGGACATGTGGGCAATTAGGGGTGGAGACATCTGGGCACTAGGGACATGTGTCACCTGGGCAATATGGACATCTGGGCACTATGGTACATGTGGTCACCTGTACAACTGGGCACTAGGTACATGTGGGCACCTGGACAACTGGGCACTGGGGACATGTGGGCACGTGGACAACTGGGCACTATGGACATGTGGGCACATGTACAACTGGGCACTAGGTACATGTGGGCACCTGGACAACTGGGCACTGGGGACATGTGGGCACTTGGACAACTGGGCACTATGGACATGTCGGCACCTGGACAACTGAGCACTAGTGACATCTGGGCACCATATTTTTGGGACGACTGGGCACCTGGACATGTGGGCACTAGGGATATCTGGGCACTAGGTACATGTGGGCACCTGGACAACTGGGCACTAGGGACATCTGGGCACCTGGACAAGTGGGCAATTAGGGGTGGAGACATCTGGGCACTAGGTACATGTGGGCACCTGGACAACTGGGCACTAGGGACATGTGGGCACCTGGAGAGGTGGGCACCAAAACCATCTGGGCACTAGGGACATGTGGGCAACTGGGCACCCGCCTTTCTAAAAATGGTTTATGCCACTTTTTAAGGTTAATACCATGGTATGTTGTTTTATATAATGGCATATACCGTATTTTTTAAATGGTACAGTATGCCTCTCCAAAACGGTATGTGCCTTTCCAAACCGGTATGCACCGTTCCTGGGAGTGGTATGCAAAATTGGTTTATACCACTTGTTGAAATGTCTGCACATTATAATCACAACACTATAATAATAACAATAGTTAAGCCGTACACGATAGGGAGTCCCAATAGAAAAATATAAGCCTCGTGTACAATATAGGCTCGAAGCACTTGCGAGCGTACACGCCCCCATAGTTATAATGGGGCGTGTACACTTGCAACTGGGTGTCGTGTACGGCACCTGTGCTGACTACAATTTTCCAATGGAGGGCAGCAGTGAGCCATTTGTTGAGATCTAATAGGCCCATCCACATGTTTTACAGATCTAATTAGCCCATCCATCTACATGTTTTACAGTTCTAATTGCTCCATCCACATGTTTTACAGATCTAATTGCTCCATCCACATGTTTTACAGATCTAATTGCTCCATCCACATGTTTTACAGATTTAATTGGCCCATCCACATGTTTTACATATCTAATTAGCCCATCCACATGTTCTACAGATCTAATAGGCCCATCCACATGTTTTACAGATCTAATTGCTCCATCCACATGTTTTACAGATTTAATTGGCCCATCCACATGTTTTACATGTCTAATTAGCCCATCCACATATTTTACATATCTATTTAGCCCATCCACATGTTCTACAGATCTAATAGGCCCATCCACATGTTTTACATATCTAATTAGCCCATCCACATGTTCTACAGATCTAATAGGCCCATCCACATGTTTTACAGATCTAATTTCTCCATCCACATGTTCTACAGATCTAATAGGCCCATCCGCATGTTTTACAGATCTAATTGCTCCATCTACATGTTTTACAGATTTAATTGGCCCATCCATGTTTTACATATCTAATTAGCCCATCCACATGTTTTACATATCCAACTAGCCCATCCACATGTTTTACAGATCTAATAGGCCTATCCACATGTTTTACAGATCTAATTGCTCCATCCACATGTTTTACAGATCTAATTGCTCCATCCACATGTTTTACAGATTTAATTGGCCCATCCACATGTTTTACATGTCTAATTAGCCCATCCACATATTTTACAGATCTAATAGGCCCATCCACATGTTTTACAGATCTAATTAGCCCATCCACGTGTTTTACAGATCTACTGTGATTAGTTCATGTGTACACAGACATCTATAGGTGCGACTGCAGTAAGCCACTTACTGTAGTTAGTTCATGTGTACACTGTGGTTAGTTTTCCATGTATACTGTGGTTAGTTCATGTGTACACTGTGGTTAGTTCATGTGTACACTGTGGTTAGTTCATGTGTACACTGTGGTTAGTTTACCGTGTACACTGTGTTTAGTTTACCGTGTACACTGTGGTTAGTTTACAGTGTACACTGTGTTTAGTTTACCGTGTACACTGTGGTTAGTTTACAGTGTACACTGTGTTTACTGTTTACACTGTGGTACACTGTACACCGCCCATGGAATAAGCTATAGGAAACAATTAGAACTGTGCTCTCTGTACACTGTACACATCCCCATAGTACGCTATGGGACACTATATTATAACTGTGCTCTCTGTACACTGTACACTGCCCATAGAATAAGCTATAGGGAACTATTAGAACTGTGCTCTCTGTACACTGTACACTGCCCATGAAATAAGCTATAGGAAACTATTATAACTGGCCTCTGTGTACACTGTACACTGCCCATAGAATAAGCTATAGGAAACTATTAGAACTGTGCTCTCTGTACACTGTGCACTGCCCATGGAATAAGCTATAGGAAACTATTATAACTGGCCTCTGTGTACACTGTACACCGCCCATAGAATAAGCTATAGGAAACTATTAGAACTGGCCTCTGTGTACACTGTACACTGCCCATAGAATAAGCTATAGGAAACTATTATAACTGGCCTCTGTGTACACTGTACACTGCCCATAGAATAAGCTATAGGAAACTATTAGAACTGTGCTCTCTGTACACTGTACACTGCCCATAGAATAAGTTATAGGAAACTATTAGAACTGTGCTCTCTGTACACTGTACACTGCCCATGGAATAAGCTATAGGAAACTATTAGAACTGGCCTCTGTGTACACTGTACACTGCCCATGGAATAAGCTATAGGAAACTATTAGAACTGGCCTCTGTGTACACTGTACACTGCCCATAGAATAAGCTATAGGAAACTATTAGAACTGTGCTCTCTGTACACTGTACACTGCCCATGGAATAAGCTATAGGAAACTATTAGAACTGTGTTCTCTGTACACTGTACACCGCCCATAGAATAAGCTATAGGAAACTATTAGAACTGTGTTCTCTGTACACTGTACACTGCCCATAGAATAAGCTATAGGAAACTATTAGAACTGTGTTCTCTGTACACTGTACACTGCCCATAGAATAAGCTATAGGAAACTATTAGAACTGTGTTCTCTGTACACTGTACACCGCCCATAGAATAAGCTATAGGAAACTATTAGAACTGTGCTCTCTGTACACTGTACACTGCCCATAGAATAAGCTATAGGAAACTATTAGAACTGTGCTCTCTGTACACTGTACACTGCCCATGGAATAAGCTATAGGAAACTATTATAACTGGCCTCTGTGTACACTGTACACCGCCCATAGAATAAGCTATAGGAAACTATTAGAACTGTGCTCTCTGTACACTGTACACCGCCCATAGAATAAGCTATAGGAAACTATTATAACTGGCCTCTGTGTACACTGTACACTGCCCATAGAATAAGCTATAGGAAACTATTAGAACTGTGCTCTCTGTACACTGTACACTGCCCATAGAATAAGTTATAGGAAACTATTAGAACTGTGCTCTCTGTACACTGTACACTGCCCATGGAATAAGCTATAGGAAACTATTAGAACTGGCCTCTGTGTACACTGTACACTGCCCATAGAATAAGCTATAGGAAACTATTAGAACTGTGCTCTCTGTACACTGTACACCGCCCATAGAATAAGCTATAGGAAACTATTAGAACTGTACTCTCTGTACACTGTACACTGCCCATGGAATAAGCTATAGGAAACTATTAGAACTGTGCTCACTGTACACTGCCCATGGAATAAGCTATAGGAAACTATTATAACTGGCCTCTGTGTACACTGTACACATCCCATAGAATAAGCTATAGGAAACTATTATAACTGGCCTCTGTGTACACTGTACACCGCCCATGGAATAAGCTACAGAAAACTATTATAACTGGCCTCTGTGTACACTGTACACCGCCCATGGAATAAGCTATAGGAAACTATTATAACTGGCCTCTGTGTACACTGTACACCGCTAATAGTAAGTAAGCTAAGGGAAACTATTCTAACTATGCACTGTGTACACTGTACACCGCCCATAGTTGCAAACGCAGTGAGCCACTTACTACCAGTAAGACTCCCTAAGCGGGAGATAAGCGACCGTCAGGTCGCAGTTATAGGGAAAGTTGCATCACTGGATGGCCTGGTGGTGGCGCTAGAGGGGTCCATGTGAGAATTCAGGGCCGGAGGTTGAAATTTATCCCCCAAGGAGTGTGTGTGCAAAGTTTGGCGTAGATAGGGTCAATGGTCGCGGAGATATAGCAGGGCGAGAAGTGTCCAAAAATGTGTTTGACAAAGGTCGGGGGGAAGGCTTTTGCAGAAAATAGCAGCTCGACAAGCTTACAATGCGTCACAGTTGTAAGCTTGTCGAGCAGTTATTTTCTGCAAAAAGCTTTTCCCACAATAACCAATTTTATTGGATTCAGCCCGCCTCAAATATTCATAATGAGTCTTGCTTGGAACAAAAGGATTGTTTCTTTGAAATATTTAATCAATTTAAGGTGCAGAGGCCGCATTCTAAGCCTGAGCTAGATTTGGCCTCTGGGTTTAGAAGGGGGGGGGGGGGGGGTAAACATGGACATGACGCGTGTCTCCATATTTGGGTGTGTTTTCACAATTTTGATCAATAAACTAAACTAGAGACACTGGGCGAGGAGCATAGCAATACACAAATAACCTGAAATCTGCAGATCTACAAGATAAACTTCCAATAAGCATGAACAACAACCGCTTAAATGGATGTCAAACTAGGCACACTTTTCGGTTTTTGATTCACTTTACAGTGGAATGGACATTCAACATAAGGATTAGGATATTATCAGTGTCAAGCAAACACCCCTCCAAAAGGTTTGGTCTTTCCCGATGGGAACACCCCTCATCAAATGGACCCTTCCAGGCCAGTTGGATCTGCACAGTGAACAGGCTGCAGTGCTACACAGACAGAGAAGACAGAAATATACAGGAATCAGGTAACCAACACTTAACTTTGTTTAAGCCACTGGTTCTCTAAATGTAAAGGTCTTCTTATGTTTATACACGGAATGGCACATGAAATAAGTCCTTTGCTCAACAAACAAACTCTGCTGTCTGCTCTCTGGGTGGCTTGATCAATAATAAGTCACAGGTGTGTGAGCTTCTCTCTGGCCTAGAGCCTTTCTCTAGGACAGTGCCTCAGAATCAGTTGATAATATTTGGAATTCACCAACATCACTTCATTAAGTTTAACCAATTAGATCCTCTTAGTAGAGCCCCCAGGAGGGGTCCACGCGCATCCCCCTTATTTTTTAATTTATTTTTTTCTAGTTTGGATTTATTGCATCCTTAGGACCTCTAATATAGATATTTTGATGATCCCAAGAAGAAAAAGTGTCCCTATTGTGTTTTTCTTTTTTTTCCTCAATGTTTTATAACCCCTATGACACCTCTGTACAGTACAGTTCAAAAACACTGAAACAAACATGTGTATAGATTGACCCTGATGCCCGGATACCTGGAATTGAAAATATATGGTCAGAGTGCCCAAAATTGAAGGGCTCTAATGCAACTCCGCCCACTCTACATATTAAAGTCCACAGAGTTGAACGTTGATGACCAACACATGTTAGGGTGCCCAAATCTGAAAGTAGGGAGTCAAATGACCTGATATGTAAAAAGGTGATTTGCAATCTGAAATCTTTCTCTTTATGATAACTGTACAGAATGGAACCTGAAGACATTCCACGACGCTGTGAGGAGAAGGAGGAGGAGGAGGAAGAGGAGGAGGAGGAGGAGGAGGAGCTGGAGGAGGAGGAGGAGGAGGAGGAGGAGCTGGAGGAGGAGGAAGAGCAGTTTGAGATAGTTCTGATTGTCAGCCCGAACTCGAAGCATCGTGGAGCTTCAGTCTGAAATTTAGGGAGTTAGTCACAGAGAAGCTATTGCTTTACTATTTTACTATATTGTGAAACTATTGTAATAACATCTGTGTGATGTTATTACCCCTGAGTCCCCTCAAGGAAGATTTTGAAAGGAAAGGACAGAGTCCGTCCGTTCTCCAGATATATGACGTGACACTCACGGGTGGCAAAATCGCACCGGAAGTTCGATGAATAACATTGCAGTGGATGGAGCCAGCTGGAGCAGCTCATGAACAAACATTATTTCTGAATGATTGAGATCATTGTAAAATAATCGTTTCAGGAAAATAAAAGAAAACATATCACTCATTTTTTTCTGCTCTTGTTTTTCCATGTACACTCTACATACATTTATGTAGGTATCCATGTACACTCTACATACATTTATGTAGGTATCCATGTACACTCTACATACATTTGTGTAGGTATCCAAAGAGCAGAGAGAGTAAGATTCTCGCTGGGCAGCCAGACTGATTGACAGTCACTGATTGACAGCTGTCTGCCAATCAATCAGTCAACACCTGTTGACAGCTCACACACGAAAATACCAAAAGTAAAAGTACTCATTATACAAAATGTCCCAATTCAAGTTTTCAAATGTATACAAATCTTTTGAAAATAGCAGATCTACAAGCTCACAATGCATCAAATTGTGATTTGTGATGCATTGTGAGCTTGTAGATCGGCTATTTTCTTACTGTATGTTTTGTAATAATAATCAAATCAATGTAATACTCAATAATCAAATAATAATTAAAAAGTAATGAAGTACATGTACTCAAGTACTGTATTTAAGTACAATTTTGAGGCATTAGTACTTTACTCGAGTATTTCCAATTTCCAATACTTTTACTTCTACTCCACTAAATCTCATATTTTTACTCCACTACAATTATTTGAAACATGTATGTATGTATGTATGTATGTATGTATGTATGTATGTCAGACATTTTTTATAATAAAAAAACCCCGAATATATTATCAAACATCTACAATGTGAACTATAGTGTTAACAGAGTGACAATGACATATCACATGAGTCATTGTGAAACAATTATGATTCATGGTCACACACTATTTCAGTAATATAATTAAATTGATATATCTTATTGCATTTATTTCATTTTATTTGAATGCAGGGTCATTAAAATGAGTCCATATAAAAGAAAATATGTGTTGAATTAACTGTGGAAAAAGTCATTGGTTAAAGATTGGAGTCATTGGACTAACAGCTATATCACAAAACTTGAAGAACAAGGCACTGGATTAATTAAGCTTGGCTGTTAGCCTGGTCCTGACCACTTTGTAGATTTTGATTATTATTACAGTTTTCGGTTTTTGATTCACTTTACAGTGGAATGGACATTCAACATAAGGATTAGGATATTATCAGTGTCAAGCAAACACCCCTCCAAAAGGTTTGGTCTTTCCCGATGGGAACACCCCTCATCAAATGGACCCTTCCAGGCCAGTTGGATCTGCACAGTGAACAGGCTGCAGTGCTACACAGACAGAGAAGACAGAAATATACAGGAATCAGGTAACCAACACTTAACTTTGTTTAAGCCACTGGTTCTCTAAATGTAAAGGTCTTCTTATGTTTATACACGGAATGGCACATGAAATAAGTCCTTTGCTCAACAAACAAACTCTGCTGTCTGCTCTCTGGGTGGCTTGATCAATAATAAGTCACAGGTGTGTGAGCTTCTCTCTGGCCTAGAGCCTTTCTCTAGGACAGTGCCTCAGAATCAGTTGATAATATTTGGAATTCACCAACATCACTTCATTAAGTTTAACCAATTAGATCCTCTTAGTAGAGCCCCCAGGAGGGGTCCACGCGCACCCCCCTTATTTTTTTATTTATTTTTTTCTAGTTTGGATTTATTGCATCCTTAGGACCTCTAATATAGATATTTTGATGATCCCAAGAAGAAAAAGTGTCCCTATTGTGTTTTTCTTTTTTTTCCTCAATGTTTTATAACCCCTATGACACCTCTGTACAGTACAGTTGTCCACATATTCACTTGTACTACAGAGATTCCGGTCCTTTAGTGATAGCTAAGCATGACAGTCCATCTGTTTCCTTAACTGGTGCAAATATCTTTGTTTTTGTTTCTATTTAATTGGTATTTTTATGCTAATGCCTACTTATATAGCATTACTATGCTTTGATTTAACCTGTACATCACTTTGGGTGGCCAGGTCATGTTAAATGTGCTTTATAAATACATTTAGAGTTGGTTGAGTTAAGATGCAGTATAAGTGTCTATAAATACAGTGCAGTGGTCAATGCGTGTGGTCTACAGGTGCAGTACAAGGGTCTATGTATACTGTATTTTGGGTTATTGATTCAGTACAGAGGTCTATAGATTCTTGGGATCATCAAAATATCTATATTAGAGGTCATAAGGATGCCAAAAATCCAAATTAGAAAAGAATAAGGGGGTGCGCGTACTACTATGTATACTTAGTAAAATAACTGATGTGTGTACTCGATTGAGTCATTACTCTATCTACACCAACTCTCTTCACCAAAAATAGCAGATCTACAAGCTCACAAGGTCACAACGTGATAGAGGTGTGAAAATATCCTCTTAATGGAGCTCCCTCCCTTATCTTTTCAAATGGGGATCTGCAAACGTGTGTCAATTTTGGGGCCCTTGACATGAAAAGGTTTGGTAGGCTATGTGATTCGTAATAATGTTTTGTCTCTGAGATGCTAAATCATCAAATGGCGGTCTATTTGCTCACGATATGTGTATATACATGGAACGCATAATAAGCGTTAGGTTATATCACCCATCCCAAAATAATGGTGGGCCCCAGTGGTTGAGTTAGTAAGGGTGGTGGTCCCTGGCTCACAATCAGTTGAATCCCTGATTTATAGACATTCTTTGTACAATAGCATTCTTGCCAATATTGTAATCTTTACTTGCAAATCAAACTACTTTGCCATGCCTTATGACATCAGCCAATGTCTCTATCAGCAATATTTACAATCAATTCAGGCTAAATATGAGAGACAATAATTTCTTTCCTGTTGCAGTCTTTGACAATGCCTCCCTCTCTCTCCCCCCCTCTTAATTTTTAGCATGCCATACTGCTACCTGTGTGGTACTTTGTACACGGTGGGCTACCTGCCCACCCACCTCAAGGAACAGCACCAGGTAGAAAATGGGCGTGAGCGAAAAATTATGCTGAACCTCTGCAATAGGAAAACCCGGATTCGGGAATGCCCATGCCCGATTCCAGAGTGTGCTGCCGACGGAAAACAGTTGGAGAGACACGTGGAATCGGTCCATAAGAATCTCGGCCATGCCCAATGCATAGTCCTATTGGTAAGCCTTCAGGTTGAATTTAGTGTGAGCTCAATTCAATGCTTTTCATGAAGATTAAAAATATATATTTATATTATTATTGACTCAGTTTTTGCGATTTTATCAGACATTTTGTCTGACTGACTTGATAGCCACAAACATGGTTTTACATGCTATCAATTCCAAGGGGGGCGGTCTGCTGTGATGTCACATAGCTTTATAAGTGCCCTTCAAGCTCCTCGTGATTGTCCATTTAAAAACTTTGAGCAGAATTTATGGGTTAATAAGGTAAACTATAAATAATGAAATGAAATGCCAACTTAGTTACTACACTACATATAATTGATAACTAGTGTTTAACCTGCATGTTCCACTTTAAAGGACCAGGTCAGGAGGATGCAGACGAAGAAGCTGCTCCAGGAGCTTCGCGATAGCAACCCCACGGTTCCGATGGTGACCACCTTGGACAATGTATGTGCCACATTTTTTACATTGAAAATCTTTATTATCCACTTGAACCCTGTGCTGTATGGGTGTCCGGAGTCTCTCAGGGTTCAATGCTTGTGTATTTCCAGTTTTCTTTCAACGTGACTCAACGCGACGCGCCGTGCGCTTGTCGGTCTGTAAATGTCAGTGAAAGCTTTCCTCACAATACCAATGCTTGGGTTTAAGTGTTTAAATGTGATGAATATGTACATGTGTGACTTCGTTATGGTCCGAAGGTGCATTATGTCAGTTGTAGTTGGCCTTGGGTGTTTTAATTATTTTCTAATATTGCCCCCTTTTGAAAAAAAAAAACGATTGGACACCCCTGGAGTATACGTACTATATGTTGGGCAATGGAACAGTGAGGTTACCTTACAGAAATGTTGTTTATTCAATGCATTTTTTCTAAAGAATGGTAAACAAAATATAACACTTTTATAACTCATCAGTTTTGGGGTCAATGTAAACACATTTTGACTTTTAATATACTGTCGAAAAAAGGAAGTTACAGGAAAAATAATAAAGCATTGCATTTTTCAATTTTTAATTAACTTGTCAAGTGCAGGTCAAACTCACACAAAAAGACCGCATGTGGCCACCGGACCACCTAATGCCCTGATTTGATCTATATAGTGCTCCAATTGTGGCAAACCCTCTGAGAAGAAATGTTCGGAGGTTTACTAGATGGCGTGCATATCTTTGCTTTAGTTAATGTTTTTGTTCTTTGACTGGCACTCGTCAGATGTCTTTGGATGTCTGTGCTTCTCCTGACCATTATCTTCTCTCCCTCTCACAGGTAAATGAGGTGATTATGGACGAGCTGATTGTGGACCAGCCAGACGATCCAAGCCCTGACCACCAGCAAGCCGAACGTTGTGACAGGCTTGGATGTCGGGCCCTCCGGCAACAAGTGCAGGTTCTGCAAAGGCGGCTGTCTGCCAGTCAAAGGCAGCACAACAGCCTCAGGGCCAAGCTCAGAAAAACCAAGAGAGACTTCTGGGCCTTCAGGAGGGTTGCCCAATTGCAACAGAGCTCTCTGCAGGTGGGACATTCATTTGTTGTTATCTGTCAAGAAACTGAATGTTAGGTGTCATTGGACCTTCCAAAAGGACAATGATCCAAAGCATACCTAAGTCCTGGAGGCCCTTGTCCATGAGCAATGGGCTAAGACTGAACACTGTTTTCTAAATAGCTGCTCGCTTGTACGTTTTACAAATAAACCTCATTTGCAGTGGGGGTGGAATAATTTAGATTGCAACTGTTTAACTTGCTGTACTAAACGAAGTCCAGGTTGTTTAACTGTAGTTCACTTCTCCACACCAGCCGAGTCCAGAGTCCCCCAGGTATGAACGAGGACCAGGCACTGACGCTGAGCTGATTCAACACAATGATGCCATGGTTGCGCAGAGTTCCCGGTTCCACTATGACGCCCTCCATGAGCGGAGTCCACAATATGACGCTCCGTTGGTGTCCAGTCCAGACCTTTATGGGCCTGGACCTTTCCCCAGTGAGGACCAAGCACAGGACGTGGCCACAGCTTCCACATCCCAGCAGATGGAGACCCGCATTGAGGTATTAATTTCTAATAAATTCACTTTTCCACTCAACATCAGGCACACATTATGTGGAGATGTCTTCTGTTTGTGTTTAATTTATCCAATGGTTGATTTGGGCTGGTACATTACTGAACTTTGTTTTATTGAAAGGGTGGGCAGATGGTTACCGCCGGCAGCCCTTCTCACATGGCCACACCTGACCCCTCTCATACCCCAGTAAAGGTATGAACCTCTAATAATTTCACTTTCTCCTCAACATCATGCACACCTCATGTAGAGATGTCTTTTAATCACATTCTGTTCATGTATAATTTAGGCAATTGTTTTTGTAGTGTGGTGTTTTACACATACACATACAACATAAAATCTAAATTGTCAATCGTCTATGGCAAATCAAGTGGCAAGAGTAACAAAGTGAGTTTAACATTGTTTAAGCCAATCGGACTGCATTAAATCAGGACTTTTCAATGACTGTATGAGACGTCAAGGCCAGACAGTAGTTTTTTGCCACTCATTATAGTGTTTATGAACAACTTCCAGGTATGATGATGATGTCACGCGCATACCCTCCTTTATGAGATTTATTTTAATAGAAATAGGATAGAATACTAAACTTTGTTTTATTTTGTGTGGACAGATGCCACCCGATGCAATGGGCTCTGCCGGAGCTTCAAAAAGGAAGGGGACCCCAGTAAAGGTATTCACTGTACCATGCAACAAGCACAATTCATGTAGTGATGTCTTTTAATATCACTCTGTTTACGTATAATTTATTTATGCTACACCGGCATTCCTGAGTAGCAGCACATACATGCACTCTACAGGTGCTGCTCAATTAATTAGAATACTATTAAAAAAGGGTTGATTTTATTGCAGTATTTAACTTCAAATAGTGCAACTTGCATAATTCCACATGCTTTGCGCATACAATGAAATCTTCCAAAACCATTAATGTTTTTATCTTGACTTTTTGTAGATGTGTTGTAAGAGTTCAAATTGGTCTTGTCTTCATTATACCATGGTCTAAGAAGTACTTCACTTGAAAATAATTCTTATTAGTCATTGATGTCAGAATGCTATGTTAAAGTGTCTGTTTAATCATTAAGTTCTTGGTAAGGGTAATGTATTGAAAAAGCATGGCAACTCCACTGGTAAACAATCCACTGTATCCATAAATATGAGTACTGTATGTTTGCTCTGTGTCTTGGTGTACATTCAAGCAGACATTCTGTGTCAAGCACACAATCTGTTTGCATGCTCGTCACTGAAGGTAGCAGAATCTCACCTGTGATTATTATTATTTTTTTTCCTTTTAGACGGTGTCATCTAAAAAGGGCTTTAATTCATTAAGTCTGGAGTTGACTACTCCAGACTGGCCCTGGTCTGTTAGGGGGCGCGGAAACCCAATGCGCAAACTCCTAATGCCTGCATCCTTTGGTGAGTGCGAGTCTCTCTCTCTCTCTCTCTCACGCACGCACGCGAGCACGCTCTCACACACACACACACACACACACACACACACACACACACACACACACACACACACACACACACACACACACACACACACACACACACACACACACACACACATTAAAGTTCTCAGTCCCCAAGACTGATTTCAGTGTTTTTGATCTCATAGATTTCAACGAGTCTTGTATGGCAGCGTATCATGCACCAAAAACAGGGAATCTACTAGCTTACAGCATGTGTGTGTGTATGTGCGTGTTACATTGTCTTTACAGAGAAGGTCCTCGAGACTTTTCAGCACGCCCGGCAGGGAGCTGAACCCAGTCTGAATGCACGAAACAACGCTGGATCCAAGGTGTCACGGATAAAGTCCTTTATAGTGCACATGAGCCACGGAGTCCAAACAATGTCAGACTGGAAGTTTCTCGCCAACACCGCCAAAATCAACAGGTGATATTAGGGCCAGTCAATTCTATTGTATTCAATAATAAAAAATGACACCAGTGTGAACTGACCAGTGCCTTTATTAGCCATACCTTAGGTAGTTTTCTGTACTGTGCTGTTGCACTTTGAGAACCCAGTAGTCAGGAACGGTATTGTTTTTCATGCTACACACAACCCCAGCCAGCCAGCCACACACACTGTCATTCATTGGACCAGTTGGCACTGGTCAAAAATAGTTAAAATGGGGAAGTATTGACAGCGGGAAGTGATACAGTGTTGTGTAAACAGCGCTAGATCACATTGTGTCATTATGGCATACATGTTGAATCGAGTGAATAGCAGCAATCATGTGGCATTTTCCATCATGACTGTTTAGCTAATAAACAAAAAGACAAATTCAAGATGTGTTCAAAAGGTAACATCTCTCTTTGCATGTGCTGTATGCGTTGTCTCATGTTGCAGCTACTACAAGAGCCTAAGGCAAAAATTGAAGCCTACATCCGTGCTACACTACGTGCAGGGAATAAAGCAGTTCCTGAGCCATGCAGAGAGGAGCCACGTGCCAGGATGTCGGCTCACAAGGGCTGAGTGGTATTCCATCGACCAAACCATGTCGGCGTTGGTCAAAGGTCAGTGCTGGTCTGGTTAGAGTGTCCGCCCTGAGACTGGGAGGTCGTGGGTTCGATCCTCTGGCCGGGTCATACCAAAGACCGGTAAAAATGGGACCCAGTTCCTCCCTGCTTGGCGCTCAGCATCCAGGGTTGGATTGGGGTTCGCTGCGACCAATGTGGTGTGAGCGTATGAATTGGCTCTGTAATAGCCTTGCGGCGTCGCAGGTTCGACTCCCGGGCCTGTTGACCTTTCCGCATGTCTCCCCCCATCTCTCTCCCCCTTTCCTGTCTACCTACTAGTCTATCTAAAAACAAAGGCAACCAAAAGATTCTAACCAATTAGATATTCTGAATTTAGAACTTACAAAATGGCATTGGGCATGCAGGAATGACATTGGCCACAGAGACAGATTATTGTACTGGCATGAATCTATTATTTTTCCTGTTAATCTCTGATGTGTAAAATGATGCATATACACTGTATATGCATCATTTCACACATATCGCATACTGTATATTCTACAGCATGCGAAAGAAATTGGTGCCAATTCTCCCCACACCGATTATAAAGTAATCTCAAAACCACACCAGTGTGGACTGACCAGTGCCTTTATTAGCCATAGTTTAGGGTAGTGTACTGTACTGTGCTGTGCTGTTGCACTTTGAGTATACAGTGGTCAAAAGCGGTATAGATTCTTGTGCTACACACCCAGCCACCCACCCACACACACACACACACACACACACACACACACACACACACACACGCAATGTCATTTATAGGACCAGTTGGCACTGGTCAAAAATTAAAGTTTAATATGTCACATCAATTAGTAATGCATTACCCCCGTTTATAAAGTAGGAGTGTTATATTACGTATTTCCACGATTGTGTAGTATAATGAGTAATGCCGGTATGTAATTTGACGTTATTCCCTCCAACACTGCTCAAGGTGTCCGTCCGGCTGTGGTTCAGCACCAACAAACACACAAGAGGCTTAAACATGAGCAGATCCCGACTAAGGAGGAGCTCATAAGGTTCCAGGAGTACGCTAGGGACAACATCCCAAAGGTCTTGGGTATGTTCAGCCTCTTTTATATTTATATATATATATATATATATATATATATATATATGCAAAAACACAGCACCAATGTTTATTGATCACACTTCTGTCGTCCCCTCCCCCCGACCTGTTAATCCAGATAAACTCAAGAAGACGGGGGGGGCGAGGACAAAGGCCACGAGAGACCAATTCTACGGCCTACTGGCAGGCTATTGGTCTACACTCTACGGCCACAGGCCCTGTGTTTTAAAAAATATGGTAGACGAGGACGTGCGGGAAGCGAGGAGGAGCAGGGAAAAGGCGGTGATGAGGACCAAAGGCCCAGTGGACTTCTTGATCCTGGTGAGTGCTCAATTATATATTCACTTAATTTCTGTCACCATATTTTAACTAATCAGTTGACCTTCATGCAGGTGGCATGGTAGCTGAGTAGTTGCAACTGCTGCCTCATTAAGTTACCTTTATTAGCACTAACGCTTTCATTTCAGCAGAGTCCTGTTGTTACTTTAACTAACTTCTCATCAGCTCTAACGCTTTCATTTCAGCAGAGTCCTGTTGTTACTGTAACTAACTTCTCATCAGCTGTAACGCTTTCATTTCAGCAGAGTCCTGTTGTTACTGTAACTAACTTCTCATCAGCTCTAACGCTTTCATTTCAGCAGAGTCCTGTTGTTACTGTAACTAGCTTCTCATCAGCTCTAACGCTTTCATTTCAGCAGAGTCCTGGTGTTACTGTAACTAACTTCTCCTCATCAGCTCTAACGCTTTCATTTCAGCAGAGTCCTGTTGTTACTGTAACTAACTTCTCATCAGCTCTAACGCTTTCATTTCAGCAGAGTCCTGTTGTTACTGTAACTAACTTCTCATCAGCTCTAACGCTTTCATTTCAGCAGAGTCCTGTTGTTACTGTAACTAGCTTCTCATCAGCTCTAACGCTTTCATTTCAGCAGAGTCCTGTTGTTACTGTAACTAGCTTCTCATCAGCTCTAACGCTTTCATTTCAGCAGAGTCCTGTTGTTACTGTAACTAACTTCTCATCAGCTCTAACGCTTTCATTTCAGCAGAGTCCTGTTGTTACTGTAACTAACTTCTCATCAGCTCTAACGCTTTCATTTCAGCAGAGTCCTGTTGTTACTGTAACTAGCTTCTCATCAGCTCTAACGCTTTCATTTCAGCAGAGTCCTGTTGTTACTGTAACTAGCTTCTCATCAGCTCTAACGCTTTCATTTCAGCAGAGTCCTGGTGTTACTGTAACTAACTTCTCATCAGCTCTAACGCTTTCATTTCAGCAGAGTCCTGGTGTTACTGTAACTAACTTTTACCTAATCCAGCACTAACACTTTCATTTCACCAAGGTCCAGGTGTAACTGTAACTTATCCATTTCAGACAGCCTTGGTGCTTTGGCGCAGGGCCCACCTTCTGTCTGGTCTGCGCTTCTACAGGACTGTGTCCCAGGTATAGGAAAGTTGTTGTGCTCCATCACGGTTCAAAGCCTTTTCGGTTTGTTTCCAGATTTGCACTGCTTCTATGATCCACTGGTAGCAGTTTGCACAGCTTCTGTTATCCACCCATATGAAATGAGAACTCCCAGTCCATCACTTGTTTTTCTTTGCTGTCTTGATGCACCGGTTGTTAAAAACTGTCTTTCTCACATTTTTTTTTATGGTATTGTTTCCTTGTAACGAACAATCGGCCTGTCGCTCATGTGTAGCCATGAGACAGATAACCTGCCGTATTAGCAGTAAGCAATACTTAGCAATACTTAATGTCACTGCAGACATCACTTGGTTCTGCACTGGACTGGCGAGTGGGAGGACCAGGTTCAAATCACCACCTGTGCACATCACTACACCTGTCTTGTATAGGATAGACTCTCACATCACACGTTAAAGGAAAACTTCACAGATTTTCAACCTAACTTCATATCAACTGGTCAAAAAAACGTTTTCCCCCAATTGGTCTGTGACGTAGAAGGGCTGTGGCCGGTTCAGAAAGTGGACTTAAGTGACATTGAAAACCTCAACATGGGGGGGGGGGGTGGGGGGGGTTTATCATCATCATTAGTGAGGACCAATTGATATGAATATAGGTTGAAAAGTATTAAATCTGTCTCACACTTTGTCACACTTTTTCAGGTTCTAACTCACCCCACGTCTTTGAGTGACCACAACATATATTTGATTTCTTTATTTTATTAATTCATTTTCTCATCATATGGTAGGTCAAAGAACACAAGACCGCCAAGTCCTTTGGGTCAGCCTACATCCATGGGACAGAGGAGGAGTTCTCATGGGTGGAGGAATGGCTCACTGTGAAGGTTAGTGAAGTTACATCAACATCATCATCACCTTTATTTATACTCGGAAGTAGAATTGAGGGCAAGTCCTCATTTTCAGGCTAGCCGAGGTTACAGTAAAACACAGAGTATCACAACCATAAAAATATATAAAGAATACAAAAAAATGGCAAGCAGCTATTGAAAACGACAAATAGTTAATTAAAACAAGTACATTTGCGATTAAAAGTATTGTGGAGCAATCCTTTGAACTCACCAAGAGAAGGCAACGTGGTCAGTTTTAATGACTTTTGCAGGCAGTTCCAGGATGTTGGGCCGCCAACAGAAACAACTGTCCTGCCCAATTCTGTTTGGGCTCGGGGAACCTTTATTTGTACTCCGGTTTTGTGCAAACAAGCAATTGAAATAATTTTCCTTGTCTTTAGGAGCGGTTCAAAGGAAAGAAGAACAACTATGTCTTTTCAACTGGGGGGGAACAGGCCTGCGAGCAACTCCTCAAATTCTTTCGGAAGGAGTGGAGTGACTGTGGCCTCCCTGGGAGGCCATGGTTCATGCTCATCCGTACGGCTATCTCCTTTTATGTAAGCAATATGGCCCAACATTGCGCAACACAATTGTTTTTATATATTTAATAACCTTTCACCTATTTGATATAACCATATTTATTCCTCTGTCTTTGTTTTCCATGAAATAGGCGCGGCAGGCCATGTCTGTGGAGGAGCGCAAGAAAATAACGGACTTCATGGCACATGACACAGAGACAGCCGACCGGTATTATGCCTACAACCCAAGCGCGCAGGAGACTGCAGAGATCCGCCGCCTCATGCAGCAAGCTCTTCATGGACCTCAGCCAGAGGCCTCCATTGAAGAGCTGCAGGGCCTTGTTGACGATGCCGTTCAGGAGGGTATCGCAGAGGGGGAGGCCATTGAGACGGTCTGGGAGGAAGTCCAGAACCAGGCAAGTTGACTTATAGGGGATTCACACTAGGCCAAGTGGTTTTGTTATCATTCATATTCTCCTAAATAAGGACAAGAAACCTAAGATTTTGTCTATGTATGTAAACTTTGGAGCACAACTGTATCTGTTCTCTCTCTTTACCCAGTCACAGAAGGCCAAAGAGTCCACCACCCAGTCAGCAGGGCCCAAACGCCCTCCCTCCAAGAAGTGCGGGAAGAAGCGCAGAGCCAGCAAGGACAGTGAGGGGGAGCTGACCGAGGCGACTGAGACTGAGGAGGAGGGAGAGGTATGTTGAGTTACTTGGGTCCAGCAGGTTCTTAGAAAATAAAAATATTGTTCCCATCTCATAATGTCTAATAATGTCTTTAGATTAGTGATGAGTGACCTTCTAAAGCAGTGGTTCTCAGCCTGTGGTAGAGGAGGGCCAGTGGGGTCGGAGGGGGGGGGGGGCAGATGACAGTGAAGTGATGATTTATGGACTTGTAAGACTCTCAAAGAAAAAGGCTGTTATTGCATGAAAAGTAATCAACAAACTAGGCTAAAAACACTGGCCAAGTTGTCAAACAATATGTTAGTTAAGTTATTGTCCACGAATGGAAATGTGTCTTTTGTTTCATTTACAGAACACAAAAACATATCAACAGCAACAGCATCAAACACTTAACATTTAAATACAAAACATCTTAGCAGCAAAGAGAAGGGGAAAAACATCTGTATAATGGGCAGGTCTACAGAGATGTTATCATTAGCTGCCTTAATGGCATTAGGAATGAATAATGACTTGAAATATAATTTTTGTTTTGCCTTTGAAGCCTCGTAGTGTATGCCTGAGCCAAATAGTTTGAACTCACTGTTTAGTGGGAGGCCAAAATTGTGAAAATAGCAGATCTATGGGCAGAATGAATATCTGTGTTCCACAGAGCCTGAATCTGTTGAACGGAGTCACACAATTTGGGGGGTCCCCAGTTCTAAGCGATTATTTTGGGGGGTCAATTCTGCCTGGTCCACAAATTAAATAATGTCTCTGTCTGGTCTATACTTACCCATTATCAATGTATAGGCATAAACAATAGGAAAAAATCATTCTGCTTCAGTAGTAGGTGAAGTGTCAAATTAGGGGTTTTTCATGGTTTTGGATCAATTTGTTTACACAAATTTGTATTTCTATTTTTCTATTCTTTTTTCCCTTCTCACTTGAAAAATTCTCTTCAGGTAAAATGCCAGGAGTCGGGAGGTTCCTATCTATCCACCACAGAGAGCGAAGGAGAGGTATTCATGGATATGTCAATCTTTGTTTTTATTAACATTCCTAATCCAATAGGGCATGCCATGGAGACACACTTTTTTATGTTTTGGCGAAGTCAAATCAGGTTTTCTTTTTATAGATTTTGGTGTGTACAACACACAAGGCAGTATGTATACTGTAGCCTATATATACATGCAGTGGATATATATTACTCAATGCAATGTTAACTACAATTATGTCAATCATAATTTTATGGATTTTGCTAGGTTGACCAAATACTTGTTTCATTAATCTTCTACACCGACGAGACGAGTTGCTCAGACATGAGACTAAACTGTCTTAAGAAAAAATAGAAAAAAACTTGACAAATTTCTGTTTGTCCACCCCCCAGTCAGACACTCCAAGTGGTGTGGGAGAGACGCCCCCGCCTCCTCCAAGGAAGCAGAGGTCTAGCAGCAGTAACGGCAGAGCAGAGGAGGACACGGAGAAGCCACCAGCGGTATGTTTTTTTTTTTTAAACTGATGGCAGTCTCTGGATCACATGGTTTGTAATCCCAGATTACTATTTCGATGTGCATTCCAGGGACTGGACTCCTTTCTAAATTGCTTCAGACTGCAACTCTGTGAGCCCCTGAGACACGCACGCACACACGCACGCACACACGCACGCACGCACACACGCACACACGCACGCACACACACACACGCACATGTCCTGTTGCATCTAATGCATCTATTACTATTCACAACACCTCTCATGGCATCAGAAAACCGAATGACGCCATCTAAGGGCGTGTATGTGTAATTGCAGCTTCAACATCTTTTTTCCAAAGTGATGTGTGCTGTGTGTGACACAGTGATTTGTTCTTTAAGCAATGAGTGATTATGGCTCTATTAAACATGGACTAGAGGACGCTTTAAACAGACTTTTCCATGCAGTTGTTTTGAGGATTTTGTTGTTGGGAATATGAATGGTTTCGTCTGGTCTCTTACATTTAACAACTTTAGCAGTGGTTTCAGCAATCTTCTAAACAAGAATCCAGAGTTTGACCTGCATTAAGGCTACATCCATTGAATGCCCTTTCTATCTATGGGACAAATTGATGCTCTTTGGGATTGTCAGAATTTAAACTAATTGAACATTTGTGTTCTACACCTAAATCTGAAAGTTGACATGTATGGCCAATAATTTGAATTGTCATATTTGGTTTAGACTTTGAAAGGACGGCCGACAGAAAGCACTCGCTCACAAACTATGGAGCATTCGTTAACATTTAATGGAGCGAGTGAGTCTGTAAACCTCCCTTGCAGTCATACTTGGTTGGAATTGATCTGGACACATAGGATGCTTTCAGTCGTTGCAGGGATTCTTATAACCTTCTCATCTCTATCAACAAGAAGCTGAGGAGAGTGTATGTTGTCTTGTATATTAAAAATCTGTTTGTCCACCCCCCAGTCAGACACTCCAAGCGGTGTGGGACAGACGCCCCCGCCTCCAAGGAAGGAGGAGGACACGGAGAAGCCACCAGAGGTATGTTTTTTTTTTGTTTTCTTTTTTAACTGATGGCAGTCCAAAGCTAGAAAAGTAAAGTGCCAGTGCATTATAAGAGACTAGCACAGAAAATAAACCTACAGGGATGCATAGAAGTCATACAGTATACAGAACAGATCACCTGTTATAGGTTTTGTTATGGAGCATAACTGCAGAGGGGACGAAGGACCTTTTGATCCTCTCAGTAGAGCAGCTTGGCATGAGAAGCCGGCCACTAAACTTGCTCCTCAGGTTCATGATGCCATAGAGAGGATTCTCTGTATTGATGAGAATGGCATCAAGCTTTTTCTTAGTTCTTATTTCCATAATGGCCTCGAGGGAGGCAGGGGTAATGCCGATTATGGATCCTGCCTTTTTAAGCAGTTTCTTAATTCTATTTTTGTCATCAACATTAATGCTGTTTCCCCAGCATACAACGGAGTAAAACAACACGCTGGCTAGGATGCTCTGATAGAAAATTCATAAGAGTCCTACTAACACCAAAGGATCTTAGCTTCCTGAGGAAGAACAATCTAGTTTGGGCCTTCTTTACTACAGCATTAGTGTTTTCCTTCCAGTTGAGGTTTTTGTATAGATGGACACCCAGGTATTTGTAAGATGGGACCATTTCTATTTGTGAGCCTTTAATGGAGATAGGAGTTACTGTGGCTTTTTTGATCCTAAAATCAATGACAAGCTCCTTGGTTTTACTTAGGTTGAGATCCAAGAAGTTCTCCTCACACCAGCTGACACATTTGTTGATCTCCTCCCTGTAGGCTTGGTCATTATCAGTTAAGATATGGCCTACAAGGGCGGAGTCGTCTGAGAATTTTTGAAGATGGAATCTTGACTGATTAAGCCTGTAGTCAGCAGTGTATAACGTAAACCAAAAGGAGGATAGCACTGTTCCCTGGGGGGCCCCTGTCTTTGTATGGATGGTGTCAGACAATGACTTATTAAGCCTGACATACTGTGGCCTTGATATTAGATAATCCATAACCCATGGAATGGTCGAACTATGGAGGTTATAGTTCATTAGCTTCAAGGCCATTAAATGAGGCTGGATGGTGTTGAACGCGCTAGAGAAATTGAAAAACATAATACGAACAGAGCTGCCAGCTAACTATAAGTGGCTATATATGCTTTGCAGCATGTATAGCAGCGCGTCATCAACACCCACCCTTTTCCTATAGGCAAACTGTAGGGGGTCCTGAAACGGACATACCTGCCTAGTGAGGGGCTCTAGGATGGTCCTTTCAAAACATTTCATGATCTGTGAAGTCAGGGCTATAGGCCTAAAATCATTAAGTTCATGGACTTTTGTCTTCTTGGGGACAGGGACAATACAAGATGTTTTCCAAGACATGGGTTTGGAGACATTGACAATGATAGAGAGAAGATGTAATGTAACACGTCACACAGCTGGTCAGCACATGTTTTTAATGTGCGGGGATGAACCCCATCAGGACCTGCGGCGTTGTTTGTGTTAAGCCGCTTCAGCTGAAGACGGACCTGATCAGCAGTGATGGTAATCGGGGGACATGTATTATCATCGTCTCTCTGAAATAGGGTAGAGGAAACCTGTGCATGTTCGTTAGAAAAATCATGCTTATCAAACCGGGCAAAAAACGTATTGACCTCATTTGGGGTTATCCCTTCCTCCTGAAGGCTCTTACTGGTCACACCACATCCAGTAATGAGCTTTAAACTGTTCCACACAGCTTTACTGTCCTGATCTTGTACCTTTTCCTCTAGCTTAAGGCTATATTCTCTCTTGCCCTGCCTGATGATTCTTTTCAGGTCTTTTTGTGCTGCTTTCATCTTAGTTGTGTCTTTACTATGAAAAGCAGCCTTTTTTCTATTTAGAGCAGCTTTAACTTCCTTTGTCACCCAGGGCTTATTGTTAGAGAAACATTTAATGACCTTACAAGGGATAACAGAGTCGACACAGAAGTTAATATAGCAAGTGACATGATCTGTAACAGTGTCCATATCATTCCCTTCATAAAATATGGACCAGTCAGTACAGTCAAAACAACCTTTAAGTTGCTCACAGGCTTCATCCGACCATACCCGTACTGATTTAGTAGTGACAGGCTGCCTTTGCACGATCGGGATGTACTTAGGGCTTAGACTCACAAGATTGTGGTCTGACTTTCCCAGGGGAGGTAGAGCGGTCTGAGGAGAGTGTATGTTGTCTTGTATATTAAAATTATGTTTTGATTTATCCTCTAGATTGCTTCAGGGGAGGAGCCCAAGAAGTGGGTTCGATCTAGTCCGATTGGAACCAGAGCACGACCTCCCAGAGCACGACCTCCCAAAACGGTGTCCCCAGGCAGAGTGTCGCCAGGCAGTGCCATTCTAAGGCCGAAGACGACCATGACCTCACCCTACAAGCGCAAATTGGAAATCCATCAGCTCCAACAGAGACTGAGAGTTAGAATCAAGAGGCTTAAATTTGAATAGTTTGCATAGTGTAAAGTACATTTCATAATCATAAATCATATTTTGTTTCTGATATTCACGTGTCTTGGAATGTTGGGGTTTTGTTCATATGCCCCTTAAAGGGCAAGACCACTTTGGTAGAGGTTTGGGTTGTGTAGTTACCTTGCCATGATGTAACTCCAAAGGTGGGCAAGAAATAAAAAATAATTGCTGCATTGATTAGAAATTGATAATTCAAAATATGCTCCTCATTGACTTACATTGTAAGGTAAAACTGCTCTCAAAGTCACTCTTTTAGCACAAAAACGAACACAAACAAAGTTGATTCAGACAATATAGAACATCACCAAACCCAGTACTGTTTTTTTTTTTAAATAAAAATGTCAACTTCCTGTTGATTTTGCCATTTTTAATGAGTAGAAAACCCGGACTGGATCGGCGGATCCGGATCCAGATCTTCAAATAGTAAAATCAACAGGAAGTTGACATTTTTATTAAAAAAACAAACAGTACTGGGTTTGGTGATGTTCTATATTGTCTGAATCAGCTATGTTTGGGTTCATTTATGTGCTAAAAGAGTGACTTTGAGAGCTGTTTCATCGTACAATGTAAGTCAATGAGGAGCATATTTTGAATTATCAATTTCTAATCAATGGAGGAATATTTTTTTATTTCTTGTCCACATTTGGAGTTACAGTACATCATGGCAAGGTAACTACACAACCCAAACCTCTACCAAAGTGGTCTTACCCTTTAAATAATTGTTTAGATTGGTTCTTAGTGATCTGGGTGTACAGTGTAAAGATGATGTCACGCACTTGTGGCTCTACCTCTAAAAACACTTAAAGGTGCTGCTGGAAATTTCCAGCAACAGTTCAAGCCCCTGAGATTATCTCCCCTTTTTGTTTATTTAAAAGCTGTATTTTGTTTATGTTGCATTGTATGGAAAAATTATAAATATACACTGGCAATAGAAATTGGCATTCAGTGTACTTGTATAAGCCTATTTTCACAATGTTGGTCTCTTTCTTATGTAATATTTAACAATTTGGCCTATTGGTATATAAAAAAGGTAACTAGAAGTCATTGCATTTAAATGTGCAGATACCCTGTGCGGTATGTTTGTTTATTTACTGTGAAGTGAGAGGAAAATGTTGCACATTAAGCTAATCATATGGAGACCCACTGGACATAATTTGGGAATCCCCAGTATGGAAACAACTCTCTCAGGAGAGCAGTGCAAAGACTAGCCATGGTCTGTGTAGAACAAGGTGTCTCTGGGGAGGGGATGGGAGGCTGCCAAGTGGGATGAGACATCTGTGACAAGGCTCAAGCCCCATGCAGGGGCTGCTGATGTTCTCTGTAAATCTTTGTGAAATGTGCTGTTCGTGGCATTCCAGAGATTTCACCTTATTTGTACCTAATGGCCCTGTAAGAGTATGCAGGGACGAGAGGAAAGTTGGATGGACTGAAATGTCACATCCTGTTCAGCTAATACCTTCATTCACAATTTTGGAGAATAAGTGACTATTTCTTTGGTTTTTTGTTAGATCTTTATTTGCTCAGCATACACCAGGGTTTCCCAAAGTGGGTGCCGTGGCACCCTAGGGTGCCTTGATGCCTGTCCAGGGGTGATGAAGAATAATTTGATAATGTTTGGAATTCACCAACATCACTTCAGTAAGTTTAACCACTTAGATCCACTATGCTTAGTAAAAGATCTGATTTGTACTGTACTTGATGAGTTATTTTTCCATCTACACCAACTCTCTTCACCAAAAATAGCAGATCTACAAGCTCACAACGCATCACAATGTGTTGTGAGCTTGTATATCTGCTATTTTTGGTGAATGTTCCCCTCAGAATAGGGACTCGATTGGGTAGGTTCGAGTGGTTCAAAGGTCAATAAGTCATTTTCAGTCAGTACAGATGGAAACTGAGTTTCCATCAGTTTTGACATGCTCCAACTCAGTGACATGCTGTATCTCAGGTGCATATTTTGGTATATGATATAAGATTCTAAGCATTAACAGAGTAATTCAGGGGTGCCGTGAATGAAAAGGTTATTTACAGGGGTGCCCCGAGTCACAAACGTTTGAAAACCCCTGGCATACACACACATTTTCACATTTCATTACAGTTCATTATATTGGTACTTTTCTGCAGGGTTTATTCATCTGAATTGACCACAGGAAGTATGTTACACATCTATTGTGGGTGTTATGTGGGTATTCACATTGTTTTGTTTCTGTTGTCATGTCAGCATCATTCAAAATCAAAATAGAGAAAGACTTTAGATTTGAGTCCCAAGCTCTGGATGTGTGGTATTGGTCTTTCAAGCACAGGCTGTCTTCTTTAACGCTGTAATCTTTAACGCTTCTGAGATATTAACATACAACTTAACATGTACTCTGATCATCGATATGTATGTTTGGTGTCATGCCACTGCTGTAGGCCTACTGTGTTTCATTTTGGTTGTGTACATCAGACCCTTCCCCCTGTTCTGTTGGGAAGGTAACGCAGCGAATTGTTAATAAGGGTGTTCCAACTCTAAATGCTGTGCTCGGGAATCTGATGTACAGTTTTGGACCAGGCTGATAGACTCCAACAATGACAGCATTAGGACTTTAACCATGCCTAGGCTAAGCAGCATGAGATTCTCATGTCTCTGGAGACACTGGAAAAAGTGTCTGTATGTCTGTTAGATGTGCTTCCTTTTCTTTTTTTCTGTTTTTGTGTTTTTATTTATTGTTATGTTGGATACTGTATGGACCCATGTGAGTCTGAAATAAAGAGTGATTGATTGAGAATCAGCATCATCAAATTACTCTCAGGCACCGTTATATGCGGCTTACTTTGAATATGGATGGACATGACAGAAGTTTTAGATTTTCACAATATGTCTGGAGCGATTTATTACAGATGTTATGCCCCTCACAAGTTTGGGGCCGCAGGGGGCGCACGGGCTGGTCGGCGGGGGTCCGCGAGGGGGTCCCCGGCCGCGCTGGAGGTGTCAGAGTGGAGCGCACGCGAAACGAGCTTGCGGATCAGCAAGTGTGAGTGAAGCTGGTGTCCACCAGGCGGCGCCAGTGCAGCGGGGGGTCCACGGGGGTCCCCCGGGCCGAGGGAGAGGGTCCCGGGGGTCCCTGGGGCCGGCGGGGGTCCGCCAGAGGGGTCCCCAGTGGAGAGCAAGGCATGGTGAGGCCTGGAGAGCCGCGGGGGTCCGCGAGAGGGGGTCCCCCAGCCGAGGGAGAGTTCCTGGGGGTCCTCTGGGTCCCTGGGGCCGGCCTGGCCGGCGGGGGTCCGCGAGAGGGGTCCCCCAGACAGAGCAAGGCATGGCAAGGCATGGTGAGGCTTGGAGAGCCGCGGGGGTCCGCGAGAGGGGGTCCCCCAGCCGAGGGAGAGTGAGGGGGCAGAATCACAATCTATTGCCTGCCGTGTACAGACAGAATCACAATCTATTGCCCGTGTACAGTGCAGGATCATGCACTGTACACGGGCAATAGATTGTGATTCTGTCTGTACACGGTGGGCTGTTCCAATAGCTTTGAAAATAGCCTGCCACACTGTGGAAATGTGCTTGAACTGCAAGATTCCTAGCAGTTATAAAAAGGAACACATAAAAAGGAATAAAAGATCATCCAGAAGGCTGATGGGCGATCAAGTGGCGTCCATACGTAGATGGGGTCCCAGAGAACATGCAAAGCCCACCCCCTTATTTTTCACGCCCACAGGATCCATATGGTTGGCCATGGAAATTTGGTGCCGTACACCAGCAATAGAACTAAGTGTCGTGTACGCAAATAACGATAGGGGTAATAATAATAATAATTATTATTATTATTACTAGACCATACCCGGTGAAGGGCGCAGACGAAAGTCGTTGCAAACGTGGGGTTAATGCACGTCCTGTCGCGCGGTTTCTCCCCCGCGCGCGTCCCGTCGTGGCACCCCCCCCCCCCCCGGTCGCTCCCGTCGCGGCCGGCGCGGGGGAGAAACCGCCATATGAAATCCGTTTTATTTTTTTCCCAAATTCTGTTTTTTCCATTTTAATATTTCTGAATTCTGTATTTTGCTTTTTATGCTCATTTTTACCATAAAAAAAGTGTCTGGTAAGTGGAAATGAATAAATGTTCAAGATATAACAGTCCATACATGTCTCTGAAAGAAATCTACACAATTCCAAATCTTTAATATTTGCAAATTATATGCAAACATAGAACAGTATATAAGTACATTAAATAGCACCAATATAGGCTTGCTATTTTAATATAGCAAAATATAAATATAAAAACGGATATATAAATACTATGTTGTTATAGTTCTATATATATATATATATATATATATATATATATATATATATATATATATACATTTGCTATATAAAATAGCAAAATAGGCTTGCTATTTTCTGTTGCCCTGCAGCAGGCTTGAGTATATTTTTTGATGGCATTTTACACCACTAACAACATTAATCAGAGAATCACACGTCTTTGTCACAACTCGTGTTTTGTCTTTTTGTAGTTTTATTTTTAACCAACACAGTACAAAGTACTGGACACACAGATGACACACAGGTCATAGATGACACAGGTCATAAACCTGGAAATACAGGAAAATAAACATTGTATTACCATATATTCATAGCATATATGATTCACAATTAAACAGCAGGTAATGTAGCACAGTCTATCACAGTAGAACCGAAATAGCAGAAAATGACTACAATACCCATGAGGCATTCTGAACCATGAGCCAACAACGCGTCGCCCCAGCTACCATTAAGTTACAGTGTCCAAGTTACAATACACCAAAATAATACTTTTCAATTGACTACTTGGGTAGCACTGATAATATTAACCACAGTAAGGTTCATAAAGTTTGTTGATGAAATGTTTACATTGTTGATTAAGTCACGATGACGACGTTAGCATTAGCGTTAGCCGCATGCTAGCGCCAAACGTCCGTTAGCTTAGCATCACGCTAACGGCTCATATTAAGTTGGTTTGGCTAATAAACATTAATCCCAACTAACGCCAACACAGTAATGGATGTAAACATACACAGACATGCTTTGGACATTATTATCAGGTTGCATGTTGGTGGTATAGGGTTCGTTTGGTTTGGCCTCGTTTTCATAGACCTCGTTGCTTGTTTCTCTCGCGAAACCTGGCAACGACGCATGCGCAGTTTGATCGGAGACCCAGGACTCCATCCACCCACCCACCGTCAGGTTACTAGAATTATAGTAGGATTATTATTAATATTATTATTATTATTATTATTATTATTAGAGTGTTGTGATTACAATGTGCAAACATTTCAATATGCTTTTTCTATGTTGTTCATCTTGGAGAGCTAAATAAATACCACAAAACTTCGCCGCCTGTCTGGACAATGGACTCATTCCAATTAACCCCTGATCTGCATAAGATTCGCTGCCTGGTGCCTCAGTCGCTTTTGAGTTTTTATTGTTGTTGACAAATAGCCACTACAATAGTGTTATTATAGATAATTATATATAAAACGACATACCATTTAAAAAGTGGTATAAACCAATTTTGCATACCACTCCCAGGAACGGTGCATACCGGTTTGGAAAGGCACATACCGTTTTGGAAAGGCATACTGTACCATTTAAAAAATACGGTATATGCCATTATATAAAACAACATACCATGGTATTAACCTTAAAAAGTGGCATAAACCATTTTTAGAACGGCGGGTGCCCAGTTGCCCACATGTCCCTAGTGCCCAGATGGTTTTGGTGCCCACCTCTCCAGGTGCCCACATGTCCCTAGTGCCCAGTTGTCCAGGTGCCCACATGTCCATGGTGCCCAGATGGCTTTGGTGCCCAGTTGTCAAGGTGCCCACATGTACCTAGTGCCAGTTGTCAAGGTGCCCACATGTCCCTAATGCCCAGTTGTCCAGGTGCCCATATGTACCTAGTGCCCATATGTACCTAGTGCCCAGATGTCTCCACCCCTAATTGCCCACTAGTCCAGGTGCCCAGATGTCCCTAATGCCCAGTTGTCCAGGTGCCCACATGTCCCTAGTGCCCAGATGCCTCCACCCCTAATTGCCCACTTGTCCAGGTGCCCACATGTCCCTAGTGCCCAGATGGTTTTGGTGCCCACCTCTCCAAGTGCCCACATGTCCCTAGTGCCCAGTTGTACAGGTGCCCACATGTACCATAGTGCCCAGATGTCCAGGTGCCCAGTCGTCCAAAACAGCCATAATAGACATTAATATAATTTATTTAATAGAACAACTGTGTGATGGATGACTGCAGATGAATATGATATGTTTAATATACATACAGTAACAGTAGGCTACTGTGTGATGATTGCAAAAACATTCCGTTCTGTTTTCTCTGTAATAAATGTGTGTGTAAATATCATATGTATAAGATTTTTTAAAATATATATTTAATTTATACAGATATCATAGGATTTATGATATAGATTTAAATTTGTAATTGTTTATATGAATCAGGAAGGATACATACGAAGGGGGTAGGAGTAAATACGTCTTCATTTCTTCCTATTCCTTTTTGAACATGTTGGGGATTATCCCCAAGCATTTATTTATTGGGGCGGTGTAGCCGCCCCCTATAAGTGAGTCTTGGACACCGACCAAAAGATTTGTATACCCCCTAACCCTTCCATTGTTAATGCAAATCGATACTTTTGCAAAGTCAGCCAATCACATTACAGCTAGTGTCATCACCACTAACTGTAATGTGATTGGCTGAATTTGCACATTCAGGACTGTGATTGGCTAGCGAAACACATGACACATGTGCAGCCCTATGAATAGCAGTATGGACTTTAAAAAAAGTCATTTAACCTTTTTTTTAAAGTGAGTCATGTTGTGATGACCACACACTGCCCACTTCACACTGGGTGTGATTTTTGTTATATATTATTTAGTTTTGCTTCATATTTTTAGCGGCGCCAGCCACTCTATATCTGACTTTGTCCGTGTGTATGTCCGTATGTCCCTCCGTATGTCCGTCCGTCTGATTGGTCAAGCTTCACGTGACACGTGGCTGGGCTATAAACACATATTGATGACAAACAGTATGTATGTTTGAGCACGGGGCTCATCAAAGGTGCCGCTTCCTTCACACAGGGTGTGATTTTTAAATATATTATGGCTTTCATTGTTATTTGTTAATTTATCAAATCAAACCAAATTATTATGAACATAAACGCAGTTATCATCATCAACAAAATAATAATACATTTGACCACTGACCAGCTGTATGGGCTGGAAGTTATTTTTTTGGTGTTTGATCGCTCTGGGTTTGATTGCTAAAGCCTGACTGGTACGGCAAGACACGCCCCTTCATTAACATACCGTCAATGAAATACGGCATTAAATAAATGTTTAAATAAATGTTTAAATAAATAATTAAATGTTTAAATAAATAATTAAATAAATAAATACGTAAATAAATACATAAATAAATACATAAATGTATAAATCAATAAATAAATACATAAATAATTAAAAACATAAATAAAAACATACATATAAAAATAAATTAATACATAGATAAATACATAAATATATAAATAAATAAATACATAAATGGTGACACAAATTAATACATTTCAATATTTAATTGTATATTTCTTTGCACAATTATTTATTTATTTTAGCATTTATTGCTTTATAAATTCATTTATTTATTTATGTATTTATATCTAGATACGGCAGCTTTGGCATTCCATAGCCTGGAGCCAGCCAGCCTGCCTAAAGCCACCCCTTATATATATCCAATAATGTAATTTTAGCTATATATATATAGCCATGAAAATGAATTTGGGATTTATGGACTGTCGGAATGGCGGGACTAAATGTCGGAATGGTGGTATGTCGGAATGGTGATACGTCGGAATGGCGGGATGTCGGAATGGTGGGATGTCGAAATGGCGGTATGCACCCGTGTGTGGCAGTCCTGAGACAGGCATTAAATGTGGCATGGTCCAAGTATTCCATGTTTGGGATTTCTATAATTTATCTTATCAGTACAGACAGTGCTTCCATCTTACATGCCACTTAGCTGCAAAGGTGATAGGGTGCATATTATACTTCATACGGTTATTTTAGACTGATGGCTTTTCCGAGGACAGTGTTACTTGAGCTAAACTTGTGTTTTTGTTTGTCAAAGAAGTTTCAATAGTACTCAAGTACAACTTTGAAGTATTTTTTTTACTTTACTGGAGTATTTTCAGTACAATTTACTTGTACTTCTACTCCACTACATCTCAGAGGCAAATGTTGTGCTTTTTTCTTCTAACAGAGTATTTCTACACTTTTACTTAAGTAAAAAAATGGAATCCTTCTTCGACCACTGAACACACATATAGCAACAACAGAACAAATCCAACCTCTTCCTTAACTCTCAAGTCAAATGATTGTCTGCAATGTGATATACTTCTTTTTGATTTCTTCTTTATCTTCGTCTTCTTTAAAAAGTTAAATGCTCCTTTAACATTCTGTAGTGTTCTAATCTATTACATTCCTTCTCATTTGTACGTACGAACTGATGTTGAAAACGGCTCATTATTCCCTGGGGTAAGTATTAAAGTCCCTATGCGACCTGTTAGTCTAGTCTCACGCCAAGCACAAACACGCACACTCTCAATCACTCAAAATAATATTTCACACGCCAGACAGAGTTGCAAACAATCAACTCACTGTCAATCAACAATGCTTTGTCTTTAAGAAGACAATTATTACTCGCATGCATACATGAAACAGGAGCAGAGAGATAAGTATATGAATGTCAGAAATGTACAAACCTTCCTCATACTTTAGAAGGCAGTCATTGCCTCGAGGAATGGGATCTGAAAAATCTAACATCCTGATCACATGACCCGAGAGATAATGTGTACCGCTTTGTGTGAGTCTTGGACACAATCTTTAGGAGTTTGCAAAAAGTGTGTTTTGAAGAAAACGTATAATGGCGGAAATCGTAAACTGGCACTAGTGGCCTTTATATGGAGAGTGAGAATCCAAAGAATTCAGTGAAAAACAGATTTGTTTTTTACGAACTACGGTTCAAGAGTTATTGGCCAAAACGTTAAGTGGGCTGTTGTAGGACCACCATGAGGTCCATGTGAAAAATGGGAGGTGGAGGTTCTTCCTTGTAGTGTTTTCCATGGGTCCAACAAAACGAACCCGAACCGAAATGGACCCGTGAGATTTGGTCCGAATCCGAGCCGTTCTTTTTATGGACCCGGACCCTAATTGGACCTGTGAAATTTGTTCCGAGATTTTACAGACCCAACCCAGGCACCCCTTCAAAAAAGCGCATATGAAACAAACACAAAAATAAATAAATATTAATAGGTATTCATTTAATAAGCGTGACAAAATATTTTCTTAAATAAATGTGGACTTTATGTGCATATGTGCACTTTTACCTTAGCGCTAGGTATACTCTTGGTTAACTGTTTTAGCAGAAAATGCACTTAAGACTTCTGGTGACTAGTAGTTTAGTTCCCTACCTATGTTGAATGCACTTATTGTAAGTCGCTTTGGATAAAAGCGGCTGCTAAATGACTGTAATGTAATGTATGAAATAATAGCGGACCTATTGAGCAATGACCACGGCTCATTTCCACCACGTTAAAAAGAAATGGTGGTATTAAGCTTTTAGTCTTAATATTTTTAGTTTTAGAGAGAGAGAGAGAGAGAGAGAGAGAGATACTGTACATACTGTACATACTGTACATACTGTACATACGAACAGCGCTATTATGTTCAAAGGTAAAAAACATACATAAAAACAATAATAAAATCTTCATTAAAAACAGACGTAAGGTCATATGTCGTGTGTGTGTGTGTGTGTGTGTGTGTGTGTGTGTGTGTGTGTGTGTGTGTGTGTGTGTGTGTGTGTGTGTGTGTGCTGGTGGCAGTCCTGAGACAGGCATTAAATGTGGCATGGTCCAAGTATTCCATGTTTGAGATTTCTGTAATTTAGTCTCATCAGTACAGACAGTGCTTCCATCTTACATGCCACTTAGCTGCAAAGGTGAGTGGGTGCATATTATACTTCATACGGTTATTATAGACTGATGGCTTTTCCGAGGACAGTGTTACTTGAGCTAAACTTGTGTTTTTGTTTGTCAAGGAAGTTTCAATAGTACTCAAGTACAATTTTGAAGTATTTTTTACTTTACTGGAGTATTTTCAGTACAATTTACTTGTACTTCTACTCCACTACATCTCAGAGGCAAATGTTGTGCTTTTTACTTCTAACAGAGTATTTCTACACTTTTACTTAAGTAAAAAAATGGAATCCTTCTTCGACCACTGAACTGAACACATATAGCAACAACAGAACAAATCCAACCTCTTCCTTAACTCTCAAGTCAAATGATTGTGTGCAATGTGATATACTTCTTTTTGATTTCTTCTTTATCTTCTTCTTCTTCTTTAAAAAGTTAAATGCTCCTTTAACATACTGTAGTGTTCTAATCTATTACATTCCTTCTCATTTGTAGGTACGAACTGATGTTGAAAACGGCTCATTATTCCCTGGGGTGAGAATTAAAGTCCCTATGCGACTGTTAGTCTAGTCTCACGCCAAGCACAACCACGCACACTCTCAATCACTCAAAATAATATTTCACACGCCAGACAGAGTTGCAAACAATCAACTCACTGTCAATCAACAATGCTTTGTCTTTAAGAAGACAATTATTACTCGCATGCATGCATGAAACAGGAGCAGAGAGATTAGTATATGAATGTCAGAAATGTTCAAACCTTCCGCATACTTTAGAAGGCAGTCATTGCCTCGAGGAATGGGATCTGAAAAATCTAACATCCTGATCACATGACCCGAGAGATAATGTGTACCGCTTTGTGTGAGTCTTGGACACAATCTTTAGGAGTTTGCAAAAAGTGTGTTTTGAAGAAAACGCATAATGGGCTTTACAGTGGGTGACCATTGACTTTGTCGTTCATTTTCTTGCTTCTCATGCGTTTCATGCAGGGCATGTATTATTTCCACTCTGTGCCACTAGGGGCAGCAGCGGTCTACTGCCTACAGCTGCCTACAGCCCACAGCAGACAGCAAGAATATATGTGTTACTAGTTACTGTATATCCTCTCCAAACTGTACATATCTTTATCAATTGCACATGTGTGCATTGATACAGTCTTGTTGTTTGCAATGCACTTTAAATGAAGTCTGCACCAAGTGAGGCTTGAACCGGCTACCTTGATGTTGTGAGACATTCACTTAAGCGGGAAGCCATTGGACCAACAGACCTGATCTACTAAAAATGGAGGTCAGACAGGTGATAATATTTCACGCAGTGGCTCAGGGGTAGAGTGGCCGGGTAGAGTGGCCGGGTAGAGTGAACTGGAAAACCGCAAGGTTCCCAGTTCGATCCCGGGCTGGGGCGCTCCCCTAGAGTTAGTGTCGAAGTGTCCTTGAGCAAGACGCTGAACCCCTAATTAATGGTAAATGGTAAATCAATCAATCAATCATCAATGTAAAGCGCTTCGGATAGAAGCGCTATAAAAATGCACCATTTACCATTTACGCAAATAGCTGAAAAATCCTGGGTTTAAGTGTTTTTCAAACTGCTCAAAATTGCGGACAATCTAAGGGC
Organism: Gymnoscopelus microlampas; assembly: GCF_963454915.1. Taxonomy (NCBI): domain Eukaryota; kingdom Metazoa; phylum Chordata; class Actinopteri; order Myctophiformes; family Myctophidae; genus Gymnoscopelus; species Gymnoscopelus microlampas. Next base: position 47,733,233 of record NC_139956.1, read on the forward strand.
GGAGCTTACTGGTAAAAGTGATACATGTGTTCCTCATGAGTCAAGGCACATGTGTAAGCAGGTTTAATGGCTGTCGGTCAAATGAGGCATGACTTTGGCCTGTTTAAAGTTTGCATTTTCAAAAAATTGCTATAGCGCCCCCCTTTGACCAATTGGAGTAAGATTGGTTTCAGTGATATTTGGAATGACCCTGTACATTACTGCAAATTTTCAAAGAAATGTGAGTCTGCATGTATGTGTTAGGGGCAGATGAATAATTGTCATAAAACTGCAATATTCATTGGCTCATTAAAGCTTCATTTTTTCACTTAGAAAAAATCTGCTTGCACCGTTTGGTCGGCATAGGTCCAAAGTTCATGTGTAAAACGTTTTGTGCAGATTGCTCAAAAAACCCAGGAGGAGATAGATTTTATCAGCTTTTCATGTAATTCAAAATGGTGGGAGATCTAAAGGTCAGAGGTCAAAAGTCAGAGTGAAAGTTGTTCATCATGAATAGACGCATGTGTGTATCAAAGTTTTATGGCTGTAGGTCAAACAGGGCATGAGTTGTACCTGTTCAAAGTTGGCATTTTCAATTGAGTGCTATAGCGCCACCTTTTGACGAAAGATTGTGAGAATTATTTCTTGATCGTTTTTCATGACCATCTACCATATGGCCATGAACCGTGCATACGCTTTCATAAAAAGCGTATGCACGGTTCAGCCAGAACTGCGAAAAGTGGCAGAAGAAGAAACGGAATAATGCCAATAACAAAACGGGTCCATGCTGGAAGCCTGGCCCCGTAATAATGCCAATAACAAAACGGAGACATGCTGGAAGCCTGTCCCCGTAATAATGCCAATAACAAAACGGGTCCATGCTGGAAGCCTGGCCCCGTAAATATGTGATCGTATGACCTGAGGTTCAAGAGCTATTGGGCAAAACGTGAATATGCCTGTTAAAGGGCCACCATGAGGCCGATATGAAACATTTGGCATTTCTTCCATGGCCTAGTGGTAATGTGTGTGCAAAGTTTCACAGTAATCGGACGCTGCATTCATCATTTGAGGCATTATGTTCAAAACGGCCACTCTGCAAACCTTGGAAGCCAATCTTAGCCAATCAGGATGGAATATGAAAAATCGGCCCTTGGTTGTGAGCAGGGATTTAAAAACCTCAATGACTGCACTGGAGTTAGTGCCTTGCTCAGGGACACTTTGACACATGGCTGGGGCCTCCGGCATCCCAGGCAGGCTCTCAATGGGCCAAGGACCCATTGAGAGACAAACCAGGGACAACGCGGTGCACTGTGACGCATTGTGAGCTTGTAGATCGGCTATTTTTGACGGGATAGGGTTGTTAGGGTTGAAGTGGTTAATGTAAAAGAAAATACATCACAAAGATGCAAAGATGCACCCAAAGATTTGGCGGCCCCCCTGTAGTAACTCCCACTGTTGAAGACCCATGGTGTAGAGAGAAACCAGGAGGATATGTCCCAGTTGGACACGGCTATCGATAGGTCAAAGGTTAAGATCACAATCAAGGTCATAGTCAGAATCAGCTTACAATCTTGGTCAAAACTCAGGAATGGAGAGACGTGCCAAACGTGCCAAAATTCTAAAATAAATCTACAAAATTGAGGAGCAGGGAGACAAAATACCCCCAATTGTATAAGTTATATGGTATTAACAAACATACTCTACCATACATATTGTATAAATAATATTGTATTAACATACTCTACCATACAGATTGGACACAAGTAAATTGTATTCATTTTAGAAAAAAGTACAGTACTTGGGTTAACGTACTTAGTTACTTTCCACCACCAAGCATTTCCTGATAGATGGGGATTCCCCTTCACCCTCCCTGTAGATGTTTGTTGTCAGGTGACAGCTCTGGCTCTGCTTATATAAAGGCCTTTACCCCTACATCCTCTGTCTCAGTGTATCCAGTGCTACCCAACAGGTGCATCAAGAACATAGACATCCTCATGATGGCAAAGACACACATCCTGGTCCTCTTGACCTGGACAGTTCTGCAGTCTGTCGCCATATGCGACACCGCCGACACCTGCGTTGCAGTCAGGCCGTGCGACAACGCCAAAAACATCGGATCTCTGGAATCCACGACGGACAAGAAATTGGCTGAGCTCGAGGCTGCAGTGAACACACTGACAAAGCAGAATGCAGGTAAGCTCTGCCAATCAGATACCTTGAGAATTGTTTTGTTGATAAAAATCCAAAATGCAGTTCACCATAAAATAATATTATCTGACATTAACCATTCAATTTGATATCTCTAAAATGTCAGTGATACAATGTGTGCGTGTATTATCATTTTACCACAGCTAGATTTAATGCACAGCTGTAGATCATGTTTTGCTTACTGTGCAGTTGGGCATTAACACAAAGCATTTAGTGAAGCCTTTTTACTGGATATCTCTTAATGTGTTCACAGATCTCACGTCTAAAGTGAACGACAGGCAAGGAAGTTGCGTTGACTTTGCAACACTGAAGCTGGAAACTAAAGCACAACTGACCACCTTCAGCAATGACCTCGGAAACCTCAAGAGAGATGGTAAGTTAATAGTGATACCCGGTGAAGTGTGCAGGCGAAAGCAGTTGCAAACGTGGGGTTATTGCGCGTCCTGTCGTGCGTCCCGTGTATATATATATATATGTATATATATATATATATATATATATATATATATATATGGGAGACTCCTTTTACTGAACAAACACTCAATGAGTAGCCTACTATCAGAATACAGAGCTATTTAACACTTATTTTAACCAAAGTAAATCACTTACCCTACCTTTAAGAACTAGTAACAACTAAGGGTGGTGAGTGAGTTGAGTCCCACGCACGGAGAACAAGATGTCACCAGGCAGTATCACACAAGATCTGAAGTTTAATACACACATAGAGAATATATATATAGTATTGGACACATGATGTGACCAGGAGATATGAGACAAGGACAAAGACAGAATGGATAGAATAGAACATGCATCTCGTATCATTGTGCACAGACGTCAGTCTCTCTGATAAAGTAGTTGATGGTCATCGTATCACGGATATCAATATGCTTACGTAGATGAGATTCACCACATGTGTGTACTGGGTCAAGCAGATAAATGTCATAGTGATGTTTGGAAAAAACATCACTGCGTTCATGATTTGAGACATTTTATTAAAAACGGGCCACTCCTGCAAACTTTGGAAGCTAATCTTAGGAAAAATGCAGACAGCAGACACTCTAGTGAGTTTTTTACATTCCCGATACCTGCTACTATATATGTGCTGCACACAGAATGTATAATTGTTTCCTTGTTCAATTTGCAAGTATGTGCTGCACCGAGAAACTACCTTGTTTAAGATGACGATGATGATGATGTTTTGAACCCGGTTTCCTGCTTAAGTGATGATATTTTTAATATGGAGATAATAGAGCCTGCCTGCTTGCTCAGGGGATACATTGAATCTTGACCATCAGGTCACAATTTGTGTCGGATTTGAATGCTGTTGATTGATTGAACTGATTCATGGATTAACCAAAAATGTCAAAGAAAATGGAGTGAAATTATGAGAAATTGTAATGTTTTCTCCCTGCTCTCTTTCTCTTTTGTTCTCAGTTGGTCCGAAAGTGGGCTTTTCAGCATCGTTGGCAGATAGGAATAATGTGCTTGTTGGTGGATCCCAACCCCTCGTGTTCAAGAATGTCTTCATCAACAACGGCAATGCCTACAACCCTGCAACAGGTACTGAGAGCCACCTGAAATTGTGTTGCAGATTAAACTTTTTCATAGATTTCATAGATGGCTTCATAGACTTGTTTTGACAGCACTATCATTTCTAATGGATTCATGTTAATGTGTATTTTCAGACATTTAACCACTTAAACCGTCAATACTTAGTAAACTTTGGCTCTGTACTTGGTTCGCTCTTTATTCCCTTCACGCCAAACCTTTTCGTCGTACAATTGGCGATCTACAAGCTCAAATTCGCTTGTGAGCTTGTAGATTTGCCATTCAAGGGTTTAAGTGGTTAATGTAAAAAAATACAGAAATTTGTGCTCAAGTGGTTAATGTAAATTCACTTGACAGTAGTACCTACAGTCAAAGGTTATGCTAAAAGGATATAACATAAAAAGGGGAGGGGGCTTGTTTCCATTGTGGTCCATTATTGCACTCAATTCATCAGTATACATAGAACGGACACGGCCCCTAATGATTCCATATTAAAGGAATAGTTCAACCAAAAAGTACTTATTTTCTATCAATTACAAACCCCATGAAGCCTTGAATTCATGGAGATTTTTTTTTGTTTTTGACGTATTGCTGAGCCAATAATTTGGTATATTTCCGGTAGGAGACACAGACTCATTTGAGTCTCCTACCGGATACATTGCATCTTTCCACCGGTAATGAAATTATTGGCTTAGTAATGCGACAAAAACAAAAATATCTCCATGAATTCAATGCTTCATGGAGTGTGTAATTGATAGAAAATAATATATTTTTTGGGGTGAACTACTTCTTTAATGGTGATGTGTCTATCAGGTGTCTTCACTGCTCCGCTGAAGGGAGCGTTCCAGTTCACCTTCACAACGTTCGGCTACAGTGCTCATTACTCCGGGGCCAAGCTGTTGAAGAATGGCCATCAGCAAGTCACCACCTGGCAAGCCAAAGGAAAACATCACAGCGACAGCACCAGCGGAGCAGTGATTCTGTCACTCAATGCCGGGGACAAAGTGAATTTGATCAATTGGGGGAACGATTTTCAAGTATTCGACAATGGGAACCACCACTCTACTTTCAGTGGCTTCCTGCTCTTCCCACTGTAGACTGTACTGCCTGTAGACCAAAAGTGTTCTCAACCTTTTCAGGCCATGACCCCCCCCCCACCCCCCTTATATTTGAACTGAGGACCCCCCACCATGACAAGCACTTGGAATTAATTGAGCATTACAAGCATTACATTTAGTTTGACTCGGTTCCACAGATAAATATAGTAAAATATTGTGTGGCGTTGTGAACTTGTAGATATTTTTTCACAATGTTTACCTCTTACGTGACATTTGACAATTTGGCCAATGTGGTCCTAATAAGACCTTAAAAGTCATTTGATTGTAACTTTATAAATGTGCAGATACCCTGTAATACACTTACACTGCACGTTGGTTTGTTTACTGTTGAGTGAGAAAACAATGTTGCACATTAAGTTAATCATCTGGGGACCCCCCAACATAATTTTGGGATCCCCCTGGGGGTCACATCCCACAGTTTGGGAACCACTGCTGTAGCCTGTAGGCCAGTGGTTTTCAAAGTGGGGTCCGGGGACCCCCAAGGGGTACTTGGGGGGCTCCAGGGGGTCCCCAAGCAAAATGAGTTAATATAGCATCAAGATCAGTTTAACCCCTTCAAACCTATACCGTATATACATGTGGTATTTGAAATTAGCTGATCTACAAGCTCACAATGCGTCACATTGCGAGCTTGTAGATCATATTCTTGAATCGTTTTAACAACACAACTCATGTGTATATGAGGGTCTGCAGCCAAAAGCATATTAATGTTGGGGAATTGACATGAAGAAGTGTGAGAACCACTGGTCTATGCAGTTGAACACAAGAGGAAGTGTAGAACATAATGCTTTTTCAGATAAAACACCTAATATCCAATAGTGAAGCCTTTCTTGCCTTTCTTTTATAATTAGACTTAAAGGGGTATTTCACTTTAAAACACGTCTGGAGTAATTTTAACTTCTACTCTGGCTTTTGTGTTTCATCCAGGACAGTTTGTTTTAAGTTGCTTGATTCAACATTTAAATATTTGATATTAATTTTAATATTCATGACACTCCACACTTGTAACTTCAAACTCCATTTGAACCATTCCGGTGACTGATATTATCCTAATGCCTTATTTGTTCAATTACTTTTTTTCATTTTTAAATATCTACATATTTTTAGTTTTTGTTTTTAGTTTTATTAAACCATTAAATACATATTGAATGTATAACTTTAAACTGGTCTGGGGTGAAACACAAAAGCCAGAGTAGACATTAAAATGACCCCAGCAGTGTTTTGAAGTGAAATATCCATTTAATTGACCTTGCCTAATAGTATCTTCTTGATGTCATCCTATAGTTTAAGTCCTACTGGTTGTTTGGGTCTTACATTAAAGTACATTATTCTGGTGTGTTTTCCTTCTAAATAAATAATCCACTGTGCATTTAAGTTGTGTGGCCTGCCTTACACTTTTTCATAGATTTGTTTAGACTTGTTTGACAGCAAAATCATCAGTGTTGTATAGATTCATATTTTTTGTTTGTTTGTTTACACATTTTATGTTCTATTAATATGTTGGCAATGGTGGAAAAAGTATTCACCATTTTTTTCACAAGTAAAAGTATCAATACTGCAGTGTATAAAAACTCTGTCAGGTATCGGCAGAGTATTTATGTGACCTGTGTATGCAAATAGCATGTGCCATTCCACGCATATGATAGGCATTCCATGCATATGATAGGCATGTTTGCTGTGTAGCTGTGTGTGAATCCACGGAGACGATTGGTGGGGTAACTTCACATTTCGGAGAAGTTCCTCTTCTTGGCTGTATTCCGCTTCCTCATGTTAAAAAAACAGGTGGGGTGAAGCTCCGTCACATTTATCAACAGCCGGCAATTTGTACGCTGTAATTCACATGGTACACCTGCCTGATAAATCACACGTGGACGTGGTCGTAAACTGATTCCTGGGCTCTAATAGGGCTTCAGAAGTGCACTGCCACAGGACTAGAGATTACATTGTTGCGGATTGTACTGCTCAGCAATGCGTGTTTTTAACAATCTCGAGGTCTTACCAATGCACAGACATTTTAACGGGTCATCACATTGGCTGTTGAACATGAAATAATGCCTTTGATTTTATAATTTTTCCCTGTATGAGGGTGATTGACCGAGTTAGAAATGCGTGTGAAATTGCGCTGTTGGCAATGGCCACAGGGCTAGTTGCCAGATGGAATAGCGCTCAGAAAATGTGAGGGTGCTGGGGGAGGTAAGTCGGCCCGCGCGTACCAGCATATTGAGCAGATTGGGGGGCAGACAGGAAGCCCCTTATTTTGAAGACATTGTGCCAGCTGCTGGGAATCAGTTGATTGGGACCCAGCTCAGCTGTGGCACAGGGGTTAAAAACACTGCCTGCCTAACTGTCTCAGGTAAGGGAAGCAAGGCTTGAAAGAACCAGTGCTACAACGTGGGGACAAAAGTTAGTTTGTGTTTGTTACGGACGGAAGGGATGGAGATTATTAAAGGAGCACTGGTGGGGTGAGAAGGGGTGGTGAGTGATTCCATATCTGCTGAAGAGACATGCTATGACACTAACAGATCATTGTTTTTGATTGATTTCTGCCACTTGCGGTCAAAGTGTTCTCTTTTATTTTTATTCCTCTCATTACACAGTAGGTTCTGATATTTATTACTTGTCACCGTCAACCAGCTGAACTAGTTTTTTGGACTAGGTAATACCATATTATGTTCCATAGTTGATTCTGTTTTTCATGCTAATTATCAGTAGGTTTATAATGCATTAAAGACGTCATATAAAGTTTTACCACATTGTTCGAATGAATGAATGAATTAACAAATGCATTAAATAGATACATACATAAAACCAGTCTCTACATGCCAGTGGAACAATGGAAAAATAAACTTTCAAAACAGATGTACATGATAATGGATTAAATAATTAGGGAAATGGCACTTTCGATGTTGTATCCTGACAGCAGCAGCCATTCAACAGAGAGGGAGGGTGGGGGAAAATTGTTTTTCATGTCATTGTTTTCCATTGTTGACCTGTAGACAGTCCAGAAACACAACTGTCCAGTTCATCCACACTGAACCCAGTGTTGCCAGATTTTGTGCCAGAAATAAGCAACCAGTGGTTAGATTATTTTTTGTTCTGTGTGTGCGCCAGGCAGTGCATCTGTCTCCCTGCCTGTGTGTTGTTTGAGAAGGGCGCTAGGACCCAACGACCCAGGGGGTGCTGCTTGCTTGCACGTGTGTGTGTGTGTGTGTGTGTGTGTGTGTGTGTGTATGTGTGTGTGTATGTGTGCGTGTGTGCGTGCGTGCGTGCGTGCGTGCGTGCGTGCGTGCGTGCGTGCGTGCGTGCGTGCGTGCACATGACATGACATGACATGACATGACATGAGATGCGATGCGATGCGATGCGATGCGATGAGATGAGACACAAATGTGCGTTTTTTTTTACCGGGTTTGTTAGTTTTTTGGGTGTTTTTGTTAAATTAATTTGGTTAATTTTTTCTTCATCCCAAAAGTTGGGGGGGGGGGGGGGGGATATCCCTCCCCCAATGAAACTGAGTATGTCCAAATTTCTATAGCTGCTTATTCATAGTTAGCACTGAATTGATTGCAAACTACAGTGTATATACACACAGTCAATATCATTACTTGACTGAGTTGACTAACCTGTACAGGTGAGGCTGACTTTTAATAATAAGGGTAATAATAATAATAATAATAATAATAATAATAATAATAATAATAATAATAATAATAATAATAATAACAATAACAATAACAATAATAATAACAATTTCTGCCAATAATGATATCCCCATAACCAAGACACCAGGGTTAACTTGGTAAAAGTGTCATCTTTCCTGGTGCCCAGGAAGCACATATGGGCACAGCGTGAGGCGTTGTGAACTTGTAGATCGGCAATTCTTGGCATAAAGGTTTGGTGTATAGGGAAAAAAGAGCAGACTAGGTACAGAGTGAAAGGTCAAGTTTACTAAGTATTGACGGTTTAAGTGGTTAATAACAGAGTTTGTCTACAGGATAAACCCTGAGGATGGCAACAAATGCTCTGCCACACAGGGACAGAGAACAAGGACACCAAGAGGGTGGTGCAGAGGAAGATGATGTCCATCAGCAACATGTTGACATTCGGTCCTTGGGGGAGTTTGAATGAAAGACTTAATTAATTGAAAATCTGCCCCCCCCCCCTGCACTCTGTGTGTGCTAAGCCGTCACAGGGGCCTCATATGTTGAAGGCCCCCAAATACAAAGTCCACCATTGTGTGGACTTGTGCTCTATTTTCCAGACAACTGTGCATGTTTATCTCACTGAGCCCTTTAACACCTACATTATGGACTTCAAGTGAAATTGTGTTAGAAAATGTACCAAGACCCTCCAACTTCAATCAGATAGACCAGTATTCTGTTGACAGACATATATCGTCGCTTTCGGGTGGAAACCTTACATGTAGAAAACATACTTTAAACCTGTATATCAATTGATCCAAAGTAGTTATTATTTAGTCATAACCTCTTGTTAATACTTTTCATTGGTTCAATAGGTATAAAACCCACAGACAGACTTAACCTAATAATTTTTTTGGTCTCACTAAAGCCCAAGTTCAGGGGTATATTATATTATTCAGTCATGTGACATGCTCACTACAGTGGACTACAGTACAAGTACTTCCATGGGATGGAGCAGCAACCCTCTGCCAGGCCGGCCGGCCAATGGCTGGACGGAGTAAAAGCAGGAGACTATGTTTCACTCCTACAAATTACAAATTCAAACATTTTTCAAACGAATTTCATAATTAAAATGAAAAAATAAATCCACAAATTTAGCTTTTAAGAATAAGTGAAAATAGCCGATCTACAAGCTCGCAACGCGTTGCAATGCGTTGTGAGCTTGTAGATATGCTATTTTCACTAGTTTGAGTCCCGGGGAGACAGTGTGTGTGTGTGTGTGTGTGTGTGTGTGTGTGTGTGTGTGTGTGTGTGCGTGTGCGTGTGCGTGTGCGTGCTATCCGTCCGTGTGTCCATCTGTGAATAAGTGCAGTTGCAGTCACCTAAGTGCAGTTGCAGTCGCAACTGCACTGCAGTTGCAGTCCACCCCAAACGCCACTGACAGCTTTTATCAGATGCTTGTGTACTCTCTAACAAGACAGTAAATCTGTAGTGTGCACACGTATTGGACATTTGGACCTTTGAATGGCAGTGACTCTCACATTATATGAGGATATTTTGTTCTGTACACAGCATATCGTAGAGTTATTGAGGATCAAAGTGCAAAATGTACAACATATCTAAACTGATCTGCTGCCCCTTCTTCATGGGCTGGCAGATGTCTATGAGAACTCACAGCATTAAAGGAGTAGTTCACCCAAAGCATGACTATTTTCTATCAATTACACACCATGAAGCCCTGAATTCATGGAGATTTTTTAGGTTTTGTCGCATTCATAAACCAATAATTTGATGACGGGTCATCGGTCAGTAGGAGACTATTTGAGTCTCCTACTGGTCTTCAAATTATTGGCTCAGGAATGCGACAAAAAACGAAAAAATCTCTATGAATACAAGGCTTCATGGGGTGTGTAATTGATAGAAAACAAGTATTTTTTTGGGTGAACTACTTCCTTTAATCCTCAAAATAAAATGTATGTGTGTATATACATATATACACATATAACACACATGATATGGCTGATCATTGCATACAAGGACATTCAAATGTATGGCAACTTGATTGTTTATTGTTTATTACGGATCCCCATTCGTCATCACCGTAGTGAATACTGTTCTTCCTGGGGTTCACACAAAACAAGACAAAATGTATGTTACAATACAATATTGGAAAACTAAAAAAAAGTGCTCCTCGGAGCACAAGTCTCCGCCAGGTCAGGTAGGTTATTATGCCTCCTGGTGGCGCTATAATAGGCCAATGTGAAAAGGGTGCCATTTCTTCTTTCTTCACCTTTCACGGCAATCGGACACTGCATTCATGATTTGAGGCAGTTTGTTCAAAAATGTTGTTGTTGTTTTTACTCATTTTAACATCTTTTATGTATTTTTACTCATTTTAAGTATTTTTACTCATTGTAAGTATTTTTACTCAGTTTAAGTATTTTTACTCAAAAGTGTGTGTGTGTGTGTGTGTGTGTGTGTGTGTGCGCGTGCGTGCGTGCGTGCGTGCGTGCGTGCGTGCGTGCGTGTGTGCGCGCGCGTGTGTGTTGCACTCCTGTTTGTGTATAATTAGTGTAACTACTTGCATCTTTGTGTTGCAATCAGCCGCAGCTGTTGAGGTCATGCTCAGGTCATGCTCATACGGACACCCGTGAGGCCGTGCTCATACGGACACAGAGCTGTTGAGGCCGTGCTCATACGGACACAGAGCTGTTGAGGCCGTGCTCATACGGACACAGAGCTGTTGAGGCCGTGTTCATATGGACACAGAGCTGTTGAGGCCGTGCTCATACGGACACAGAGCTGTTGAGGCCGTGCTCATACGGACACAGAGCTGTTGAGGCCGTGCTCATACGGACGGACACTCATACGGACAAAGTCATGTATAGGGAGTGGTTGGCACCACTCAAAAATGTTTTCTTTGACATTGTAATGTACAGTATTATTAGACAGAGGGATGGTCTTCCTGCTAGGCCTTAGGCCTGTCACACCTCCAACAGTGCCCATGGTGGACTATGCATGGCATGGGCGTCCTCTTCCCTGAGCCAGGCCTAAGCCTGACCGTATACCAAAGATGTACTGTTCTAATTTACAGTACAATTTACATGATACTGATTTTAATTTATTCTCCCTTCTTTTACTTATTTTTTACACTTTTAAACTCCATACATTAGAGTTTCACCTCATATTTACATGTAGTTGTGTTGTGACAATAACATTGATTGTTTGTTTGATTGTTAGTTTGTTTGTTTGTTTGATTGATTGATTGATTGATTGATTGATTGATTGATTGATTGATTGATTGATTGATTGATTGATTCTATGGGCACATTAAATGGGTGGTTTAGTGTTAAGAAATGGCGCATTTATATTGCACCTTTTATCCAAAGCGCTTTACAATGTGCATTACATTCACCCATTCACACATCGATGACAGATGCAACCATGCAAGGCTCCAACCTGCTCACCGGGAGCAGTTAGGGGCTCAGTGTCTTGCTCAAGGACACTTCAACACTAACCCAGGAAGAGCTGGCGATCGAACCGGAAACATTTTGATTCCCAACAAGCGGCAGCTTATACCTCCTGAGCCCATTATTACCATTACGGTAATAATGTAATCAATGTTAAACATTTGGCAAGCAATGGAACAGGAGCGCACACCAGTAGTGAGGAGGTGCTGACCACAGGAGATCAAATATTTTCAAAGAAAGGAGGTCATACAGCTCATAGCCACGATGCTATAAATGATTTGATTATTTTACGGTCTCGCCTCCTGTTTTTTTAAGGTTTCGACAGTAAAATGTCTTCTTCAAGGTATTTATTGCGGCTGTATCTAGGCTGTTAAAAAGGCCGCGAGGAGCTAAACATGAGAGGTAGAGACACGTGTATGACACGCACGCAAAACAATTCAGGTCCACTCCAATCCTTGCGTTTTGACCATTTATTCTCCACACGACAACACGTTAAGTACCACAGTTCCCAGCAAACTATTAATACTAAACATGGATCTTTTTTTGCGATACGGTCAAATGAAATTGTCATCTCCCACGCTCACCCCCTCTCTCTGTCCAAATTCCCACACTACTGGGCCCAGGTGAACGCCATGATTCCTTATTAGCACGGCAGCGCCCCAGCTCTGTGATTACGCCCACCACCTACTAGCAGTGCAGTGCCCAATATGTCAATCAATGTGAAATACTAATGTCAATAATAATAAAACACGAGACTTGTGCCAAAGTCACATTATGGCTCCTACAGTATTCTTACCCTGTGCAACCTCCTTTCTTTGAAAACAATATTAAACATTTACAATTCATTTCAGAACCCACGAAGGCAGTTCATTAATGATTGAATCTGTGATTTCAGAGAACGGGTGTGGCTCCATTATTATAATATATTGTTTTAACATTTTCTGAGCACAAATGCTGTTCAGCCACCCCCCCGCACAATCACACATTAAAACCTGTGACTTGTCCAGTACAATCACAGTCACTGTTGGCCAGTGACGGAAGAAGTACTTCCATGTTTTACTTAATACTCAATACTGCAATGTACTGTAGATATACTCTGTTACAAGTAGAAGTCCCATATTTAAAGTACTTTAATAAAAGTACAGAGGTATCGGCATCAAAATAAACTCAAAAGTAAAGTATAGTAGTCATTGGGCAGAATGTCCCATTTCACATGTTCAAAATGTATTAAAAAACGTATTGAAAATAGCTGATGTACAAACTCACAATGTGTCGCAATGTGTCGCAATGCGAGTAAATGACTAAAAATACAATATTTTCCTTTGAGTTATAGTGGGGTAGAAGTAAAAGTATTGAAAATTGTAAATACTGAAGAAAGTAAAAATACCTCAAAATTGTTACTTTACACCACTGCTGTTGGCCACTGAGCATCAGTGCTTTGCTCAAGGGCACTTCAGCAGTGTTGAGGGAGGGGTGAGTGCCTGGTGGTCATTCACTTCCACAGCCAGATTGTTCCGGTCCAGCAAGCAAGCGCCTCAAACCGTAAGGATAACGCTGCCCCTTGTTCATCTTCATAAGCTCTATTCAGAGGGGTTGGGAAGACCCAGGTTCTGGAACCCCCTACTGTATGTGTTGGTGACTGAAGAGAAAAAATAATGTTTCTGCAGTGCATAGATAATACTCCTGATAATTATGAGTTTATAAACCCATTAAGACCTGAGGCTGATTCTACAAATGCCTTCTAAATCAGTAGTTCTCAAACATGTTTGTGCCAAGGACCTACAAATTGATTATGTTTTCGGCCGCGGAACCCCATCTGAAAAAGTTACAAAAGTATTTGTCATGTTTCAAACACTTTCAAGATTTTTCAAAAATGTAAAAATAAATAGCAGATGTACTGTACAAGCTTGCATCGCTGCACGAAGTGAAAGCTTGTAGATCTGCTATTTTTGAATAGCCAACGCTAAAATCTAAAATGACACAGTTTTAATGGGTTAATGATCATATGAGAATGAATAAAACCGTAATTGGACATTGACCTTTATTTTCGATAAGCCTCTTATATTATTTTTCTTGATTCACTGGTAACTACCGTTGCAAGCAAATGTCTTTGTATGCCTTATATTGCACTTTGAATTGCCTTTGTGTATCAGATAACTAAATGTGGCTTACCTTTACAAGTAAGTGGTGGGGTTAGATGTGTGCATACTGACCAGAAATGTTATGCCGTAGCCAAAGCTAAGCTGTGCTCTTCATCTCATATCCAAAGTATTACTATAGTGATGATGAAAACAGATGCAATTGTGTCCTTCAGTGTCTGTGTTTGAACTGGAGTATTTAACCCATTAAAACCGGCAAAGCATCTATATCGTTTTAGATTTTACTATGTATACAGTATATATAGCAACATACGTTTTTTCAGAAAACTCTTAGGATTTAGAACAGTGGTTTAGAACAGTGGTTCTCAAAAATAGCAGAGATACAAGCTCACAGCGCGTCAATTTGTGCCGCGCTGCAAACCTGTACATCTGCTATTTTTGGAAATGTTTTGAAAAAAAGAGTTGATCTTTTAAAACAATAATCTTCTCTTCTGGGTACCGCAACCAAATGTATATCATTTTGGGGATCCTTGGCACAAAAGAGTTTAAGAACTACTGATTTAGAAGGCATCTGTAGAATCGGCTCAACCACACTGGTCCCTGTAACAGCATAATAAAACCTTTCAAACATTACCCAAACCAGTTTGTCTTACAGTATATCAATTACCAGAGAGACTCTTATCTCTACCTGCATGTTCAAAGTTAGATTTTCATGTGATTTTCTCTGAAATCACATGACCACTGAGGGACCTGCCTTTTCATGATGTAGGTAGAACTGGCTTCAATTCTCCACAACTTCATCTGACAACCAGACAGAACAGGTAGGAATTATACATAACAAACTTAATGATGACTTGTTTCTTGATATTCTGCGCTAAATTGAGATACATGTGGTGTATATGAAACAAAATATAATAGCCTACATAAAAGTCACATGCCAGCAGAAATGCCTGGGGAAAAAAAGTCACTTTTTATTTTTTATTTTGTTTTACATGTAGGTTTTTAAAGTAAATAAAGACTATAGACCTTTAAAAAAAAAAGGGAAAAATAATCTGTTGAGGATACTGTTACATGACATCTGATGTCAATCTTAACACACAGTCTGGTCCAGGGGTCAGTAACCCCTGGACCAATTTTCTAAACCGAAAATCCTTTCTCTCACTTATGCCAGTGTGCCAGTGATCACCCTCCCCTGTGCCAATGTTGCCTACCCCTGGTCAACAAAAAAAAAGTGTTCAAAAATATCAATGATATGAATGGTAAATCATCAATTCATCGATTTGCACACACACACACACGCACGCACGCACGCACGCACGCACGCACGCACGCACACACGCACACACACACACACACACACACACACACACACACACACACACACACAAGCTTCCACACTCCCTACACAAAATAGCAGGTCTACAAGCTCACAATGCGCCACAACGTGTGTGTGTGTGTGTGTGTGTGTGTGTGTGTGTGTGTGTGTGTGTGTGTGTGTGTGTGTGTGTGTGTGTGTGTGTGTGTGTGTGTGTGTGTGTGTGTCCACTGTAGCTGGAACTGACGAACACCACATCCAGAGACCAGAGTCTCCAACACCAAGCTGTGAGTCTAGTGAGGGACGTGGGTCTGAAGATCCTCCTTACTTCAGCATGGGACATGGACCGTCAGACTCAAAGTAAGATCACTGATCTCTCAATGTTAATTGTAGTAATAAAGGTATTATTAAAGTAGGCCTATATCAAAGTGCAAATAAAGGTATTATTAACCTTATTTGTATAGCGTATATATATCACAGTGCAGATAAAAGTATTATCAACTTTATTTGTATAGCGTATATATCACAGTGCAAATAAAGGTATTGTTAACTTTATTTGTAAAGCTTATATCGCAGTGCAAATAAAGGTATTGTTAACTTTATTTGTAAAGCTTATATCACAATGCAAATAAAGGTATTATTAACCTTATTTGTATAGCGTATATCACAGTGCAAAGACATTACAATTTACATGCTAATTAAACATAAAAGAATGAAGGCAAACATAAAGAGAAAGCTAGGAAAGGGTGAACAGATTTTTGTATCATTTTATTTGCAGTGGGAACAATCACCATGTCCAGAGACCAGATTCTCCAAACCCCAGCCGTGTAGCTATGCAGAGACGTGGGTCTAAAGATAGACCTTCTGACCTCAGTCACAAAGTAAGTTGAATGATCTAGAAGCAAAGGAAACCAAAGTTCTGCTTGTGGTGAGGCAGACTAGGGAAAAACTGAGGCACTATGTCTTCAGATGAAAAAATATTGATTTATTTTAGCAGATGAGCAACAAGCTGACCGACGCGTTTCGACACTTAGGTCTTCAACAGGGTCTTAACAATCAGGGTGATTAGTCACTCTTTCAGAGTAGGTTGTGGGTGGCAATCACCAATGAAAGGATTACACACAAATTACATCATCATATGCAAAATAAATGAAAATACATAATTTGCAAAAAAAAAAAAACATAATAGCCTACTTATGCACACCATAAGTGACAAAACCAACACCAAAAGTAAAAAGTTAACTGGGGAAACAATCATCACAGTATCAGGAAATCAGCTATAAGAACGGCAAAAAGTCAACTTCATCATTTAGGCCTGGAAATGTAGTGGCTTGTAGAGTGACAATTCAGAAAACCTGCCTTCAGCACCTTCAGGTGCTATAGCACCTGACGAAGCCAACATGGCGAAACGCGTCATCTGGAGTGTGCGGTGCCTTCCAAAGAGAAGCAGTGGGAAGGTTCCTGCTTTCTTTCTTATGCATTATCTTGCCTAAACCAGCTACTCTACCCTGGATGTGCACGAGAGCTACTTGTTTGATATATATATATATATATATATATATATATATATATATATATATATATATATATATATATATATATATATATATAAGCCTCTTTCAATTTCCCTGGAATGCCAATTTCCCTGTGACATATATCACTCGTCACCTTCCTAAAATAATGGAAGATGTTGTCATAAACTTCTTGGGTGAAATGATTAAGAAATATCATACAGCTTGTTTTGGTTCAGTTCTTTCTATTTTCTGAAAAACTTGATAAAATGACAGGCCATTATTTTAGCAAGGTGACAACATGTTTTCACCAGTTTGGTCATAAAGGTAGGGCAACCAAGAAGGGACAACTTCTGATCCTTATATCTCTGCTGTCCAGCCCGAAACTGCTAACTCCAAAACGCTCATTGTTCAGGAAACGAAAAAACAAGATATACGTTTTTCAGAAAATGAAGAAAACCTTATATTTTTAAAACAAAGCAATACTACCTCGTCAAAGTTGGTATAGTGACTGTATATATTGTGAGATACTTGCATGTGTCATTATATTATCAACACTTTACCCAAATCGCGGGTAAATCAACACTTTACCCAGCGTGAGTGGAGTTAGAAGTTTCAGACGAGCAGAAATCAAGCTGAAATGGAGTTAGGTGTCCAAACAACAGTAGCTCCACTCGCTGCTGAGGGAGAGGTTTCAAAAGGGTACAGATTCCCAAAAGCCAACAATGGATCTCCAAGCTCACAATGCATCATAACAACGTGTGAATTAATGCCCTGATGCTTCATGACACTTATTATATAGGCCTACAACAATAAACAGGACTTTAAATATTACAATAACTTCTGCTAAGAGGTAGTAGAACACTAGCGCGACAGAAATGCTATGAACGTCTTTCTTCTTATCACAATGCTCTCCTCATTAAACACTTCATAGATTTTAGAAATATAATTACTTGTTTTCATAACATTAGCGTCAGTGCTGTTTGATAAACAGGTACACTGCATAGTTTTAACAGACTACGGGGAGTCTGTTTACGTGTTGTTCCTCCTCGTTCACTGCGCACTGCTAATGCTGTGCTGTAGCACTGTAGAGGAGAGGGGGAGTTGTTTGTTTTTGACGGACAGTTTGAGGATCCAATGGAGTTGGGAGTTTTCGTCTGAGGCGCTTTTTAATACTTTTCATTGGTTCAAATGTTTAGATTTTTTACACAGATGTGAAGGGTGTTCAATAGCGTCGATTTATGAAAAAAAAACAAAAAACTGAAAATGGAGTTAGCTGGTCCCGGCTGGACACCGACGATATACATATACTGTGTGTGTGTGTGTGTGTGTGTGTGTGTGTGTGTGTGTGTGTGTGTGTGTGTGTGTGTGTGTGTGTGTGTGTGTGTGTGTGTGTGTGTGTGTGTGTGTGTGTTGTGTCCACTGGTGTAGCTCAACCTTGAGAGGTTTCATGGAGACAAAGAAGCTGAGTCTGCCTGGGGAGAGAGGAGGAGAGAACTGACAAACACCACATCCAGAGGCCAGAGTCTTGTGAGGGACGTGGGTCTAAGGATGATTACTTAAGCATGGTACCTGGACCGTCAGACTCAAAGTAAGTTGAAAGAGCTCTCAGTGTTGCGTGTAGCAATATTAGTGATAATAACTTCATGATACTTTATCATGTGTAAGCCCTAGAGCACATTTCTAATAAAAGTGGACCGGTGAAAGTGATTACAATTTAGAACAACATCATTTCATATTAAATCATTCAAATATTGAACCAATGAAAAGTATTAAAAAGCACTTTTGACTAAACCTCCTAACTCCATTGGATCCTCAAACTGTCGTTCAAACCACCTAACTCCAACTTAGGAGATACAGTAGCTGTTTTTTCCATCATTGATAAGAATGATCAGACAAGAAAAAAAAATCCACATTAATGGTCAAAAACCTCCTAACTCCACTTGAGCTGTATTTTGGTAGTAAAGTGATGATAAGGACACATTCAAATATCTGACATTGGGCCTCATGCAGCAACCGTTCTTAAGAGGAAATGTCTTCTTAAACCCACTTAAGAAGTTTTTAAGAAGATTTTGGTATACTCCAATGTTTTCTTAGCTGTGATCTGTTAGGTAAGAACAGAATCTACGCACACTTTCTTAAGAGGACATTTTTTCTTAGACCCACTTAAGAAGTTTTTAAGAAGATGTTGGTATACTCTTTTGGTATACTGTTTTCTTAGCTGTGATCTGTTCTCAGGTCCAGGTTCACACTGAAGAGCACTCTTAGGGTGGCCTTTGAGTTCTTAAGTGTGACATGTTTGTGCAAAAATAATTAATTCTCAAAGTCTTTTCAATTCTACAGTTGAATAATATAGGATTTAAATTACAATAATATTTTTTATCATATCTTTAGAGAAAAAAAGCTTCTCAAAAGTGTGGTCTGGGGACCCCCAGGGGTCCTTGAGGGAGTTCCAGAGGGTCCACAGCAAACGAGGAACAGTTTAATCACTTTAACCCTATTTTATACTTTGAAAATTGCCGATCTACAAACTCACAACGCGTCCCATTACTGGCCATTTGATTGGATGATCCCGCCCCTAGCAGCCGCTGATTGGTTAGAACACGCAGCGGTTCGGGCAGCTTTACTCCCTGAGCGATCCCAGACCTCCTTCCTGAAATCAAATGCAAATGAGATTTCCGGAGGGAGGGGGGTTTACCAGGCTAAAGCCCCATACCCACCCCATAACCCCCCACCCAACCCACCCTCATCGCCCCCCCATATCCCCGACATTCGCCACACCCCCATTTTCCCATCCCCTTCCTACCTGAAAGCCCCCCTATACCCACCCGTCACACCCATCCCCATACCCCCCACACAGCCCCCTACACCCCTCCTTGCACCACCATATCACCCACCACACCCCTATTTCCACCCCATTACCTACCAAGCAGCTGCTACCTTAAAGACCCTCCATATCCATCCACCAGCTTTCAGTAATACAATGTTTTATATCCACTACTAACGCTACTCCTGAACATGAAATATGGATAACATGCTAATTTCAGCAAATGTACATTGATGTCTAGTGGTGATATGTTGATTAATGTGAGAAAAATAATAAAAATACATTCATTAATTAAATAAAATAATTTGCTGTTCACTTCAGAAGTACCTCCACATAACTATTGATTTATTTATTTTTATGTTTGGAGTCTGGTGTTCAACCATCTTTAGACTTTAGTTTAGGTAGTCTTTACTTCATTCTCTCAACTTTATTTCTGTGTGATTTCCTGTGATTTCTGTGAGCAGCAATCACACACAGGTGTGACTGCAGGCAGGGCCATGCAGTCATATACCCAGTGCCATCTATTAGAGAGTTACGCCAACTCTGTTCACTTCTTCGGGCCAGGTCTTCTACATACACATACATTGGCGAATAGTGACAAATCCCTAAACCGGAAGTTCATGGAATGCATTGAAGTCGACGGCTCCTTGTCACTATTTCCAGCTACATGAACCACGTGACCGACGCTGTTTCTGACCCCTCATTGGCGCAACTCACTAATAGAAGGCTCTGGTCATACCTTATGGGGATTGGTGGGGCGGCTACCTATGGTAATTAGGATTAACTGGCACACCCCTTCAAGTTACGAGGATTGTGATTCATCATCATAAGAACATAAGTTACGAACAATTCTGCCCTTTAAGAACGTTTCATGAATCTGACTCGACTTCTCTTAGGAATTCACTTAAACATTAGGAACTTATTGCTGCATGAGGCCCAATGTTGATAAGGCTCTCGCCTGCCTTCCCCTTCTAGTGTGCTATGAGCGTTGCTGCTCAGCCATTAGAGAGAATCTTGTTACATTGGATTGCAAGGTTTTTATTGAAACAAAATTGGCTACAAAACAACTATGCATTCAAATAAAGATTTTGGAATTGATAACTTTGATGGATACGGGTCAGTATATTAATGTAGAATGTGTGTTTACATTTACGTTTAACAGGGACAGGGGCATGAAGAGAAAACTGAAAAAAGAAAACTTTAAAGAGGGAATAAAGAAAGCCATAAAAACAATCAAATATCAGATACAACCAGATAAAAATCTGGATCTGGATGCTGAAGAAGAGGATTCTAGACTCAAGTGGTTTACCTTTGGAGAGAAAAATCCAGCTATACCAAATAAAACTATCCTACTGGTTGGAGAGACAGGAACAGGGAAGTCCACTTTGATTGATGCCATAACAGACCACTTAATGGGCACACAATATGAAGACAACAAGTGCTGTAAGGTTATAGGTGAGGTACAAAATCAGGTAGAAAGCCAAACTACAGCCATCACAGTTTATGAATTCTTTGGATTGAATGAAAATGTCCCCTACTCTCTGACCATCATTGACACACCTGGGTATGGATCCACCAGCGGTGGTATTGAAGATCGACAAATAGAGAGAACTTTACAAAGTTTGTTCATAGCTGAAAATGGCATCAAACAACTTGATGCTGTGGGCTTGGTGTTGAAAGCAGGTACAAATCGTCTCAGTGACAGGCAGAGCTACGTTTTCAACTCAGTAGTCTCTCTTTTTGGGAAAGACCTGGAGAAGAACATTGTGGCTCTGATTACTCATTCTAGTGGACTAACTCCCTCTGATGAACTTCATGCTCTTGAAGTTGCTAAGGTCAAGATGGCAAGAGATAAAAACAAACCAAAGTACTTCTTATTCAACAACTGCCCAAATGAATTCACCAGTGCGGAAAAGGCAAGGAAAAACGCTTGGGAAACATCTCAGGAAGGTATAATCAAATTCTTGGAGTTCCTTGCGACAGTGGAAACTCAAGATTTGAAAGCGACAGCTGATGTTTTGACGGAGGCATGGTGCAACAATTTGAAGGAACAGATTGAGTTCATAGAAATGAAACAAAAGGAAATCCAACAACTCAAAGAGGAAATAGGGAAGTTAGACGATGAAGATGACAATGCAATACGTGTGGTCGAAGTTGATGAAGCCTACAAAGACCTAGGAAGTATTGGTGGCTGGTGGGACAACAAGGCCACCCGCTGTACAATCTGTAAGGAAAACTGTCATCACCCAGGGTGCATATTGGCCTGGAATCCTTCCATGTGTGGGGTCATGAAAGGTGGAAACTGCACATCATGTGCAGGGAAGTGTCACTACTCCAAACATGTCAGAGATGAGCAGAAATATGTTCCCAAGACAAGAATGAAAGAGAAAACAGTAGAAGATTTCAAGAAGAAGTATGAAATTGGTGAGAAGAAAGGTCAAAAGAAAGCATTGCTGGCAGCAATTGAGAAAGACCTGGAACACACAGAAGAAAAGAGAGAAAACCTCATTAGCAGAATCTACCAGTGCATTGTCAAACTGGATGAGATTGCTTTGCATAGTGACTCATTCTACACCTACATCCATCTGGATTTTCTGAGCAAAAAACTCAATGAGACAGGAAACGATGAAAGGATTAAGAAAATGATTGAAGTGAAGAATCGCATTGAGAAAGAGGAAAGCGCAATAAAGTATGCTGAGTAATATAAAATGATGTCTGGAGACAAGATATGCCAGCTAGACCTTGTCAGAAATATGCAACCAATATTGAGAAGTCACTTGCACAGCTTAAAGGACCACTTCACCCATTTTCAACCTATCTTCATATCTTTGGTCCTCACTAATGCTCATTATAATATGATACCATTTTTGTTTACGCCGTCTGTGTCTCAGAGTCAGAGGAGGGCTGTGGACAGTTCAGAAACCCGCCAGTGACATCATCGGGAGGCAGGTTTGGTCATCTCAAACAAGAACAAATTTGAATAATCCGACGACAATGCTTCTATAATAGCATGTTAACGTTCCAGGAATAAAAAGCCTGCAGTTTCTAGCTTGGATTACCCACCAATGATGTCAATGGTAGGCAGGTTTCTGAACTGTCCACAGCCCTCCTCTGAGAAACAGACCGAATAGACAGAAATGGTACCACATTATAATGAGCATTAGGGAGGACCAATGCCATGATTCACACCTGGGACCACCTGGTGATGCCATGGCACGTTCTTTGTAATCGTAATGAGCACATTTGCCTCTTTTATGCCTAGCTGCTCTCAGTGGGTTGATTCACCACTGAACTAAGCAGCCAATCAAAGGCTCAGACAAGACAATATGTGTGATCGCTATGTCAGCACATAAGGTGAGGGCAACACAACTGTTAACAACAACTGTTTGGACAGAAAAAGGTTCCATTCATAACTTTTTCAGCATCACCCAACATGTAGATTTCCCCATCCATGAAAAAGGATACACCCTGACCCTGATGATCTGCACCTGTGGAATCGCCATCAGCAACCTCACCGGCTCTGCACCCCCCCCCCCCCCCCCCCATCCAACTGAACTGGTCAACAACTATACCAAACCACTCACCTCCTGTCTTAATCAGCTCGCTCCCATACACACCAAGTAAGTCTCTTGACTTACATTAACTCTCCTAACTCTGCCCAGACTGCCGCCCTCAAATCCAAGGCCTGCCAGATAAAATGGCTTGCCAAAACAAAAAGGAAGAAAACTGTCTCACTGTCCACCCACAGGCATGCAAACTACACCAACAGCAATACAAAGACCCCCTCCACAGTGCTCCCACTACTCCTCCGCCATCCAGTATTGCATTAACAATCCTAAATAACTTTTCTCTACCATCCTCAACCTATGGATACCATCTCAACCTCCTTCACCATCATGAAATGTGAATCTTTTTCATACAAACAATTAAATAAAAAATATATACAATACACGCACGTCCAATCTACCCTTCCTCTCTAAAATCCTGGAACAAGCTGTTTTTCTTTTCCAACTCAGATGGTCTCTTTTAAAGGTCACCATTCACCAACAACATTCCCCTGACTCCAGTTTCCTCTCCATCCTCATCCTCCTTGACCTCAGCGCTGCCTTTGATAACATCAAGCACTCCATCCATCACATGCCTCCATTCCCGTTTGGCATAAAATGTCCCCGGTTAAAATTATACCTCTCCAACAGACATCAATTCATCTCCATCAACAACTGCCCCACTTCCCAGTTACCCATGGTGTCCTCCAAGGCTCATTGATTGGTCCCCTCCTCTTCATCCTCTATATTCTGCAATGCAGAGAGATCCTCTGCCACCATGGCCTCCAGTTTTACTTCTACGCCAGTGACACACAACTCTACCCCTCTCCCATCACTGCAGCCCCCCGTTCCGTCCTCACCACCTGCCTCACAGATGTAAAAACATGGATGCAAAATAACTTTCTCAAACTAAATAAATCCGAAATTATCATAATTTCCCCCAACTCCCTCACTTGCTCCAGGAATGATCACTCAGCATTGAGTAATATTGTCACCGGCCTCATTGTCCCCGCCTCCACCCACGTCCGGAATCTCAGAATGATGCTCGACCCCAACTTCTCCTTCCTCCCCCTCGAAAACTCAGCTGCTCACCTGCTCACCACATGACACAAACAAACCAAGACCTTCACTGGCTTCCGTTAAAACGTCTACAAGGCCCTCAACAACCTAGCTCCCCCGTCCCACTCCAACCTCCTACATCATCATGCCCCTCCCACGGGCACAACTAGGCTGATTGTGTAGTTTGTTTTCAACCTCAGGTCAAAAACTACAGCAGGCTAAAAAAGCATGTTAGGCTGCATCACAGTGACCTTTGACCTTATAGTACACAGCATGCATGGGCAACTGGCGGCCCGGGAGCCACATGCGGCCCCCACCTTCACTTAATGCGGCCTCCAAGTTAATATCGGAATACTGATATATTATTGATTTCAGCTGTTACAATTCCAAACATGACCCGCTTTAATTACTTCAGCCTATATTAGTAGCTTGATGACTAGTATTAAAATTGTATTATCTTTTTTATGTCCAATGTATATGTATTTAAGTTCATAAAGTTAACATAAGTATAACTAAATGCATTTGAAATGAAATACAAATGTTGCTTTTCAGGATTCCAATTCAAAAGTAGCAACTACTTTTGTGTGACATAGAATGGCCCGACAATATATACAATGTGGCCCTGTGGAAATATAGTGGCCCTCTCCATCATCAAAGTTGCCCACCCCTGGTACACGGTGATGTTAGCAACACAGCTGCAGCTAATCAAATGAATAATGGGTGTGTTTGATTTTAAGTGTGTAGTGCTTGCACATTGGTATGCCCTTGGCTCTGGACACACCTATGAAAATCTAACACACTCATTATTAATTTGTTTGGTGCAGTGTGTTGCTTACTAGTCTGCCATGTTTTTAGCCTGGCATAGTTTTTGACCTGAAGTTGAAAACAAACTACAAAATCAGCCTAGCGTGTTGTGCCCCACCTCCCTGCTCTCCCATCCACCTGCACTCAGAACCCACCTCTTCAGAATTGCTTTCCCCAGAATTGTTTATTTTTTACTCTGAGACAGAATTAGATGTTTTGATTTGTTTTAATTTTTAATTTTGTACATAAC
Organism: Gymnoscopelus microlampas; assembly: GCF_963454915.1. Lineage (NCBI taxonomy): Eukaryota > Metazoa > Chordata > Actinopteri > Myctophiformes > Myctophidae > Gymnoscopelus > Gymnoscopelus microlampas. The sequence goes on from NC_139956.1 coordinate 47,758,607, forward strand.
ATAATTGTTTTCCCGTTTAAAGCGAGTTTTACTTAGAAACGTGCTATATAAATCAAAGTTTCAATCAGAGCATTTACTCACAGTACCGCTCTTACATTACAAAATCAATAAGGAACCTTAAAAGAAAATGGTCAACTTTTGTTTTATTTTTGTGCTTCCTTAATACTAATTTGATTGAAATCACATGTATCAGAAATATATTAATCATAAATCTTACATTTTATTTAGTGTCGTTGATACTTAGTTGTATACTTGGAACTTAAATCTAAATTTGTATTCCACTTTCACCTAATGTAGTTTTATTTTTATTTTCCTTATTTTATTGTATTGTCTCCGCCAGGCCAAAAGGCATGGCGAGAGAGTATGTTTTGCACCCTGTCCGTCCGTGTGTCCGTCCTTCTGTCTGTGACCAGCTGATCTCCGGCACCGTTGGCCCGGTCACTGTGAAACTGTGCTCACACACACTACCTGGATGCCAATTCAGAACCTCTGGCCCGAATTTTTCAGATTGGCCTGTTTTAGCGCCACCAGGAGGCCGATTTGTGTTAAACACATTTGTTTATACTACTCCTACAGTTTATACTACTCCCACGGATCTGTCCGATTTCCCATAATCCATCCTGATTACCTAAGATTGGCTTCCAAAGTTTGCAAGATTGTTTTTTTTTTTAACAAAATGCCTCAAATCATGAACGCAGCATGCAATTTCAGTGACATTTTGCACACATATTCCCACTAGGCCGAGGAAGAAATGCCACCCTTTTCACATTGGCCTGTTATAGCGCCACCAGCAGGTCTAATTTAGCAAAACACGTTTTTGGAACAAATGGCTCAAATCATGAATGCAGTGTCCGATTGCCGTGAAAGGCCTAAGAAGAAATGGCACCCTTTTCACATTTTCACTGCGCCACCAGGAGGCCACAATAACCTACCTGACCTGGCGGAGACCTGTGCTCCGAGGAGCACTTTTTCTAGTTAATGTGCTGTTTTATTTCATGTTTGTTGTGTTTTGTATTGCATTATTGTACAAACATATTGTTAGTTGACAACGTTGATTGATCGTTTTTTTCTCACAATCCTATCAGTTTATGAAAAAGCGAAATACATAATTATATTACTATAAGCTGTTCATCTGCTGTGATTGTTCTTTGATGTTGCTTTAGTAAAAACAAAACATTTAACAATTTCTTAAGATTTGAGTATTTTACAGTAGCATTGTTTTCTGTCCACAGTTTCAGTCATTGCTCTCCACAGTTTTCCAGGGCGGGGGCATGATCCTTCCTCCCTAAAATCCCTGCAATTTGACATACTGTATATTATTACTTATTGAACATAATACTTAAGTTCAAAAACATGGTGAATTATTTCAAAACTCCACAAATCTGGGCATTTTTATATCTCTATAATCTTTATATTAGGCTAAATATTTTATATATGTATATTTGTTTATAGATTTTTGTAATGTCATTTATTTGTGCTGTTATGGTTAATGCAAATTACACTTCTACACTAGCTTCTACTCTGCTGCCAATACTCATAACAATTTGCAAACTTTTCTCTGCTTCTCCCAAACATTTTAATGGGGCATGTATTTACAGAAGAATACTATACCCACAATGTATAGTAATTTAAAGAACATTCAACCACAGATGAAATGGACCTGCAGCATGGTAATAGAGTGTATTTTCACAACACACAATAGTAAGCAGCATGAGAAATGAGACAGACATCACATACAGTAGCATGTTTTGCTCCATTGCTAATCTGCTCTGCCTCCTTGAAATCACTATAAATCTCACCCTAAAATAACCTACCTCTTCCACTAACATTTTCAATGACAGATGAGATTTTCCTATGCATCATGACCAGAGGATATGAAATGGAGTTCAATGTTTTGCTAAATAGAAACTGTGATAATGATGGTACAAAGCACACTGCTTTGTATCTGCTATTTTTGATCCACACAGCTCCATTTTACTAACATTAATCTGTTAAGACCGGGAACGCATCTGTGTCATTTTTAGATTTCTTTGGCTATTTTTATTTTTTTAATCGTGATAATTTGTGCGAATATTTTAATACATTGTTTTAAAGGGAACATTTGTAACTCAAATCTTTGCTTCATGGGGGTCCCTGGAACAAAATATTTTGAGAAGGGGGTCCGCGGCCAAAATACATATAATTTTGACATGAAAACGTTTGAGAACCACTGATATCATAGCAACATACGTACTGTATGTTTTTCAGAAAACTGCTAGGATTTAGAAGACATTTTTGATTTGAGTTTGATCTACAAGCTCCTAGCTCATTTGATCTACAAGCTCATTGCGCGGCACTCTGTGCCGCACTATGAGTTTGTATATCTGCTATTTTTGAATAGCCCAAAGAAATAAAAAAAATGGCACAGATTCTTTACCGGTCTAAATGGGTTAAATAAGTTGCTGTGCCATGACTATAGTGAGCTAGAAGGCTAAACAACCAGACCGGGGGATGTTTATGAACAATAAATACAGCTATAGCTGGATCCCTGAATGGGCATGCCAGGCCAGGGGCCCAATGGACATACAGTATACAGTATATGTTCTGCCCATGGGGCCAGCTTGAGGCGTTGAGCTTGTAGATCTGCTTGTAGATTTGCTATTTTCAGGCAAAGAGGTTTGGTGTAGACGAAAAAAGAGCGGACCAAGTACAGAGCCGTCGGTCAGGTTTACTAAGTATGGAGTGTTTAAGAGGTTAAATGTCTGAATATACGCATTAACATGAATCCAACAAATTCATATAAATATATGTGTAAACACTGATGACAGTACTGTCAAACAAGTCTATGAAGCCATCTATGAAATATATGAACATTGTATACAGTGTATAGTAGGGGGTCCCTGCTTCATCACTCTCTCAGCTAAAAGGGTCCTTGGCCTGAAAAAAACGTTGAAGACCAATGGTCTAAAAAATTACCTCTGCTCACTAAAGACCAAATATGTATTTTCGCTGTCCTTTCTGGTCAACTGGTTATTGATGGCACATGGCAGGTCACACGTTCTCAGGCTTTAACTAAAATCTCCAGTATCACTGTCTGATAGAACTGTAGCATGGCGGCATCTAGTGGTGAGATTATATAAAGACGCATGGGGGACTGCATTGTACAGGCATTTCTAAATAGGCTCTATTCACAGCAGCCATATTATGAAGACATTCACAGACGTTACCAATGCTACTAATGAAGGCTCTGTTCCATTCTGGTCAAACAGAGTCAGGGTGCTGATGTTGTGCATGTTGGCCCACTGGAAACACTTGCACTTGGGGTCCAGGGACCCTCATGGGCTTCCAAATGGCCCCTCACGGGTGTGTAACTCTGAGAGTGTACAAATGGAACCAAATTTGGTTCCATTTGTACACTCTCAGAGTTATGGGGGTCGTGGAAACCACTGTGCTACACTAATGGAACAGAGCCTTCATTAGTATCATTGGTAACACCTGTGAAGGAAGTGATAATATGGCTGCTGTGCCTAGAGCCTATCGAAAACAAACTAACTAACACAAACAAAATGACTTGCCTATCAACAGTAAACGTCTGTAACCCCATTTCATGAACAGACCTCAAATAGCTTGCCGTCTATATAATGAAGAGTTGTTACTAAATAAACCAAGGCAATTCAAGCCCATTTTATTTGTATAGCACATCTCAACAACAAAGCAATTAAATGTGCTTTACACAGAACATCAAGCAAAGGAAACACAATACAATTATAAAATTACATTAGGATGCATAAAACAAAATAAGTAAAAATGTATAGATACAGTTACAGTGCAGAGGAGAAAAGAAAAGAAAAGAGAAACATTTATTAATTAAATAACTCAGTGGCAGCCCTGCAGTTTTCTGGGACCTTGTTCCAGATATGTGGTGCATAAAAACGAAATGCTGCTTCCCCACATTTATTTTTGGTTGTAGGGACAGAAAGCAGGCCTTTCCCAGATGACCTGAGAGGTCTGGATGGTTCATGATATCGTACAAGATCAGAAATGTATTTTGAAATCAATTCTTTGACACACAGGGAACAAGGGAACAAGTGACAAAGACACACCATGAATTTAAAAAATATATTTGATATTTAATATCATATGGTGTATGTCCCTCAAACAATTTTCAAAAGGTTTGAGCCTAAATCAACACTCAGATATACTCATCCCAAGTCAATTCTCTCAGGCTTATAAAGCACTTTCAGCTGCAATACCAAAACGTCCTGTTGGGCAGAGGGGTGCTACTGAGCAATTCTAAATACTCAGAATACATCAAAATACATGGGCAGAAAGTTTGGTGATGTAAGCAAACTTGCCATTCTGAGATGGCCTGTTCAGACACGCCCATTCTGAAAATCTCTGAAATGAGAATGAATGACTGAATGTTAAAAAAAAATATTTTTTTGGGGTACAAGAGACACTGGGGAGCCCAACAAATACCAAAAAAATAAAAAAAAGTGAAATTCATGGTGTGTCTCCTTTAAGTAATCTCTCAAGACACAATAGGCTCTATGCACATGCAGCAGCCATATTGGGAATGAATTGGGCCCCTTCTTACTTCCTTCATGGGTGTTACCAATGATACTAAGTAAGGCTCTGTTCCATCTGTTGCCATAGTGGTTGTCTTATTTTCGGTAACCGTCTTCCATCCCGTCATCTCGCCACTCCGACTAGTGGCTTCCGCGTGCGGTTAGGGTTAGGGTGAGGGTTAGGTATAGGGTTCGTACGTCGGAAAGGCGACATGTCGGAAAGGCGCCATGTAACCCTTATTTTCAAGGACCCCCATAACTCTGAGAGTGTACAAATGGAACCAAATGGACCCTTTCGGGTCCATTTGGTTCCATTTGTACACTCTCAGAGTTACACACCCACCATAAGGGGCCATTTGGGAACCAAAATGGAGTGTTTCTAATGAGCCAACATGCACAATATCAGCACCCTGACCAGAATGGAACTGAGCCTTCATTAGTATCACTGTTAACACCTGTGAAGGAAGTAAGAAGAGGCCCAATTTCTTTCCAGTATGGCTGCTGTGCATAGAGCCTATTCAGAGCTCCGCAGCTAAATCTGTCGGCAACTCCCATTACGACGCGTAGAGTTGTTGTTATTGGGAATGAAAACAAAGGAGCACCACTGGAAGAGGAGGGCTGAAGGACACAGTGAATGGGCCGACATCCGGTCTCTACACAGGGAAATGTACGGTGCCCCCGAGGCATTTTTCTTTTATTTTTTGTTGCTGATGGGTTCCCAGATTGGGAGTTAAGAACTGGAGTGATATGCTCCACTTTCTTGGTCCAAGACGTCCACGTTACTCATAAATCGTCTCATAAATCTACAGTAGTACTGAATCATTCCACCACTAGATTTGTATATTCTGAGATGTGTTGTCTAAGCAACGATCAAGATTTGAGGTGACACATCACACCGGGGTATAGTTTATTTACTTGTGCCACTTCCCTCTCTGTCTCACAGAGGAATGCCTTTATCCAATGAACGTTTTTCACTAATATGGTAATTGTACATCCTGTATGTGTTACCAATGATACTAATTAAGGCTCTGTTCCGTTTAGTGTAGAAGAGCCTTTCCAGTGAGCCAACATGCACAATAACGATGTATGAGAAAGTGACCATCCAAAAATGTTTGATGCATGGACACGTGATTAACATAGACCTCAAATAGTTCCATTCACATGATAAATTGATTCAGATGTGATGATAATAGGATTCTTTAAATTGCTTAGAGCTTTTAAAAGTCCATCACAAAGAGTTGTTCTGTTCTGCTGCTACCTAACCGGGAACTATTGAGAGGCTTCACAATCCGAAAATTGCTGTTAAATGGGGTTGTCGCCAGTGGTGTACTCAAGTACTGTACTTAAGTAAAATGTTGAGCTATTTTTACTTTTACTGAAGTATCTTCAATTTTCAATACTTACCACTCCACTACATCATAGAGGCAAATATTGTACTTTTACTCCACTGCAATCTTTTGAAAACTTTAGTTACTAGTTACTTTGTAGATTTTGATTATTATATATATTAAAAAAAATCACACCCTGTGTGAAGGAAGCGGTGCCTTTGGGGCGGTGCTTAACTCATTTCAGTTCGTCCCTATTGGTGGTCTGAGTCCACTTACCAAATTTGTACTTGGTAGCATGCTGCAAACTGGAATGATGGCTGTTTAAAGCCCAGCCAATGGGCAGACAGAGGGGTCGGGGCTTAAGTAATGACAGTTAGTCCCTATTGCTGGCTTTAGTCCATGTACAAAATTTGTACTCCATAGCATGCTGCGAACTTGAGTTATGGCTGTTTGAAGGCCAGCCAATGGGAAGACAGAGGGGGCGGGGCTTCAGCAATTTATGCTGGTCCCTATTGGTGGTCTAAGTCCACATACCAAATGTGGACTTGGTTAAACAGCTAGTTATAGCTGTTTAAAATCCCATGCTCATCCCGTGCTCATACGGGCGCTGGGGGTCCCTGGACCCCTCTTTGATAACTTGATCAATTCATGCTCGTGCCTATTGGTGGTGTAAGTCCACATACCAAATGTGGACTTGGTGGCATGCTGCAAACTGGAGTTATAGCTGTTTAAAATCCCGTGCTCATCCCGGGCTCATACGCCGTGCTCATCCCAGGCTAATAGACGGGTTTCCGAGCGACGTCATCACAGAGCAGAATGCGCAATCTGCGCATGCCTGGGGGTGGAAGGCGCGTTCGAAAATACAGCCCTGAGCGGCAGTGAGCGCACTGGCCAATACAAACTAATAGGCGAGTGTGCTCCGGTGCGTAATTTCCAAACGCACCCATAGGCTTCCCCCTCCTCTGCGCGGTCATATTCCTCTCAATGTTTACTAACAGGAAACCTGTCTATACGGACACACAGACACGGAGTAAAAGCCAAGTGTAGAGCGGTTGGCACCGCTAAAAACATACATTAACCACTTCAGCCTTATACTTTGGCTATGTGAAAATAGCCGATCTACGAGCTCACTTTACTTTACTTTAGTACTTTAAGTATATTTTGATGCCAATACTTTTATACTTTTTTTCCTCTAGTACATTTTTAATACCAGACAACCAGAGTACTTCTTCCACCACTCGTTGTCACCACTCAGTCTTTACACCGCTCTAACAGCACCATGTCTCTGCTTGACCTGAACAGAGAACAGGATATAACATGACACTACTATTTATGCCAATATGGCTGCTGTGAAACATTTATTTTCTTCCCAGGTTCTGCTCACTTTGAAGGACATCTGGAATTTGGAATATTTCATCATAAAACTGTTGTTTTGTGTGGTGCCAGTGAAGGCATCAATAAGATGTTCACAAGTCAATCCTTTTGTCATTTTCTACCTGCTGGTTGTTTTTACATCATACTCCGCACCAATGGTCTACGGGTAGTGTCCTATACATCCCAAAACAATCAGAATACCAATATTTGGTTCTATTGTGAATCAGCAGCCTTTCATATAAGGCTTTAAACAGGCGGAAATAGCAAAAAGTTTACTTTTCTGAGCAATATATTCACTTGTAATTTTGGAACTCCCTCTTTCAGGGTAGGCGTTTTGCTCAAAACTATCTAAAAAACGAAGGCCCTTTTTGAAGGTTTGTCCCTGCACTAAGATGCTTTCCCGGTTTTCATGGGTTGAAGTATACATTTCTATTAATATGGATACTTCCCTGGTATGTTCATGGCTGTATAAATGGACGACATGTTACAACACATGAAGCCTGGGTCCCTATTTTGGGCATATGGCGTGCAACGGAAATAGCAGATCTACAAGCTGAAGAATGATCACACTTGGATTGCAATAACGAATTAGAAGAGGTTTGTGAAATCACCTAATGTGTGATTACCAATTAGTGAAATCACCTGGTGGGGTAATGTTGGTTTGGAGAGTGAACTGGTAAACTATGGGTACGTGGCGCTGCTCCGACACCCCGCTACTCCGACAGCTGGAATCCGGGCTCCAAAAGGCTGGAAAAAGAGCAGAGCCAGGGACCCCCGGGGGTCCCCGGAGTGGAGCGAGTACCCAGCCTCGGGGCTCCCTGGTCCGGGTCGAGGCCTCGCCGGGGGTCCCCGGTCGTGGGTGTGTAAAAAGGACAGAGTCCTGCCGTGGAAAAAGAGCAGATCGACAAGCCTGGATAGGCCTGTGGTGGCTGCGGGGCGCAATACCGCCGGCGTCCACAAGGCGGCGCCCTCCCCGGTCCCTGGTCCCCATCGGGGGTCCATGGACCACCTCCGTGCCCAGGGACGGTGGCTCCCGGGGCGGGTAGAGCGGGCGAGTGCGCACCCGGCAGTGTGCCGTGAGGCCTTGGGCTCCCTGGCCCTTCCCCTGTGTGAGTGGGGAAGGTAGGGAGAACCGCCGACTGGTGCCATCGGATAGCTAGGGACCATGCCCGGGAAGAGGCTCCTTCCTGGGGCAGAGTCGGGGCACGCGATGGGTCCAGAGAGGCCCCAAATCATGGTTCTCAAAAAAAATCAAAAAATCGCGCTATGTGTTGGTATGGGCTCCAGGGGTCCCCGGGGACCCCCTGGAGGACCCCCGGCCAAAAATCTAAACTTTTTCGGTCTCTCAGGCTTGTCGATCTGCTCTTTTTCGGGCTAAAACGGCCGGTATCTCCCGGACCGTGGGTCGCCCGGGGCCGGGTGAGGGCTCGTTGGATCTGGGCCGGGGGTGCACACGCGTCGGTGCCCACCCCGGTTCCCGGGGTGGCCGCCCGGGCAAACGGCGGCCGAAAAACCCGGAAAAAATGCGGAAATCGCACTGTGTGGGGAGGCCACCGGGCGGCCTGGGGCCTCGGCCTCTCCCCTGCGTGAAATTTCGCGTGGGGGGCGAGCGGCCACTGGTGCCAGAGGGTAGCCAGGGACTGTACCCGGCCGCGAGGCAGCATCCCGGGGGCGTCCCCGTGCCACGCAGGGCCAAGGTTCCTGGAGGTTTTCGGAAAAAGCCCGGAAGTCCAGAGCTCCCAGGAGCTCTGGACTTCCAGGGCCAAGGTTCCTGGAGGTTTTCGGAAAAAGCCCAGAAGTCCAGAGCTCCCGGGAGCTCCCCGGGCTCGCGGCCTCTCCCCTGCGTGAAATTTCGCACGGGGGGAAAGCGGTCACTTGTGCCAGAGGGTAGCTAGGGACCGTGCCCGGGACCGGGGCACCTTCCCGGGGCACCTTCCCGGGGCAGCGCCGGGGCCGCAACGGGCCCCCTTCTCCTGGATATCCACGTCGTACCTCCCCGTCCCCCACCCCGGGGCCCTGGAGGCGCCCGGCTCGCCCTTGCCTCCCTCCTTTGAAAAAGTCTCTCGGTAGAGACGCCCACTGGCTCCAGAACGTATCTATGGAGCTTGGCCGTCGCCGTGCCCGACGCGAGGCTCCGTCTGGGGACGGCGGCGCGGCCACCTTCCCCTGGATCTCCGTGTCGTACCTCCCTGTCCCCACCCCGGGGCCCTGGAGGTGCCCGGCTTGCCCTTGCCTCCCTCCTTTGAAAAAGTCTCTCGGTAGAGGCGGTCACTTGCTCCAGAACGTTCCTATGGAGCTCGGCCGCGGCGAGGCCCGGCACGAGGCTCCGTCTCGGGGCTGCCGGGCGGGCCGAGCCGGGCGCCGGTGGTGGTGGCCATGGGTCCCTTTCCCTTCTCCCCGATAGGGGGGAAAGAACCAGGAAATTGGAGGCCACGGTGGCCATCGGGTGTATGGGAAGAGAGAGGCCTCCGGTCGGGCACGGCCGGGTGGCCGTGCGCCCTGGAGCTCCTCCGCGATCCTGGGAGAACCTGGGCTTTTCCGTGGCCCCCTCCTCTGAAATTCTCTCCCGAGCACATCGGCAACTCGTGCCAGCCCGGATATATGGAACCGGCGTGCGGACGCCGAGGCTGGGGCCGACGGCAGCCGAGACAGAGGCCTCTGTGTCTGCCCCAGTCTCCCCGCGGCGGGGAACGGGGCAGAAGAGGAGGCTTGTCCCGGAAGGCTTGTCCCCGAAGCCTCCTCCCCGCGTGGAGGAGGCTTCTCCCCGCCCCGGCAGAGGCCAGGCCCCCGGTCGCACGGGGGCCTGGCCGGTGTCAGTCTGGCCACAAGTCCACGATAGTCCCGTGGGCGCGCGTCGCCATTTGTACCACCAGGTCCCTGCGGTGCTTTGGCCGCGGCCTGTGAGTCCACTTAACGCCCGCCGAGGGGTGCTTAAGAGTGGGTCCGCGGGACCGGCCGGTGAGCCGGTGAGCCGGTGGCGGGGGTCCCCCGGACCAGGAGCCAGTACCCAGCCTCGGGGCTCCCTGGGCCGGGTCGAGGCATCCCCGGGGGTCCCTGGGGATCCCTGGCCGGAGAGTGCCTGAGCCGAGCGGCCAGGGTGGAGCCTCTGGAGCCAGGGACCCCCGGGGGTCCCCGGAGTGGAGTGAGTACCCAGCCTCGGGGCTCCCCGGGCCGGGTCGAGGCCTCGCCGGGGGTCCCTGGGGGTCCCTGGCCGGAGAGGCCTGAGCCGAGCGGCCGGGTGGCCAGGGCCGAGCCTCTGGAGCCAGGGACCCCCGGGGGTCCCCGGTCCACGTCCGCGCCCAGGGACGGCTGTCGGACTGGCGGGGTGTCGGAGCAGCGGGGTGGAACCGTAAACTATGGGAGCGTTCGGATGTACAACACTGAGCGCACTGGCCAATACAAACTAATAGGCGAGTGCGCTCCAGTACGCAATTTCCGAACGCACCCTTATGACTTTGCCACTGTATTGAAATCTGCGTATCCACTTCAGCTATATTTGTGTTGTACAAAAAAACGTGTAGATCTGCTATTAAAAATGTTTTAACGAAGATTTTGTATGTGTGTGTGTGTGTGTGTGTGTGTGTGTGTGTGTGTGTGTGTGTGTGTGTGTGTGCATGCGTGCGTGAGTGCGTGCGTGCGTGTGTGCGTGCGTGCGTGTGTGTATAAAGGCAGTGTTGGAACAGACTTTATCCAAAAGTTGATTTTGTTCTATAATTTCAGAGTACACAACAAAACAACTTTTGCCAGGTACTGTAGGTGTGTTGACTAGATATACAATATGGATTAAGCTTTTCCTAATCAGTGTTTGAAGAATCAGGGTCAATTCAAGCAGTGAGGACACATGTTGACATTAGAACACCATACACAACAATATGATGACAATAATAATAGCTGGGAGGGAACTCTCAAAAAACAAGTTTCTGATTTGTGGCATGGTGTTAGGTATGGGCATAAGGTTTTCAAAAACCTTTGCAAACGAGTTGGGTTTGCCCCCTAGCGGTCGGTTTGCAATAACTACAATATTATAGGTGTAGGTATGGTAAAAACCCCAAATAATTGATAGAGACAAATCTTTACGAGTTCCCTTCCTCAGTATTCAGTATTCATGTCAAATACGCTCTATGCACAGCAGCCATATTGGAAAGAAATTGGGCCTCTTCTTACTTCCTTCACAGGTGTTACCAATGATACTAATGAAGGCTCCGTTCCATTCTGGTCAGGGTGCTGATATCGTGCATGTTGGCTCACTAGAAACACTCCATTTTGGTTCCCAAATGGCCCCTTATGGTGGGTACAGTATGTAACTCTGAGAGTGTACAAATGGAACCAAATGGACCCTTACGGGTCCATAACCATTTGGTTCCATTTGTACACTCTCAGAGTTATGGGGGTCATTGAAAATAAGACAACCACTATGCCACACTAAATGGAACAGAGCCTTAATTAGTATCATTGGTAACACCCGTGAAGGAAGTAGGAAGGGGCCCAATTCATTCCCAATATGGCTGCTGTGCATAGAGCCTATTTATGTCAGTCATAATAATGTAATACTATAACTCTTCCCAGGACAGATCATGAATGAAGTTATTCTGCATACACTGCAACAACTGTGTAACGGTTGGAAGTAGAAAAAAGACGAGAAAACTGCTCCAGTCTCATGAGAACTCATTGTAGGCTGTTGTTACCCTATAAAGCCACCAGGTGTCATCAGAACACAATTTAATAGCCAAACATTTAGACAGCTGGTAAACACAGCTGAACATAAACCATACTAACATTAATATTGTGTGTTATTATGACTATGTCCCAGCATGGACAACTAATGCACAAACATGTAATTAATGAAATAAAACCACCGTTAATAGTATTAATAGCAATACCTCAATGTAGAATAAATACTTACATACTGTTACAAGTAAAATTCCTTTATTTGAGTTTTATTACAATACCAAACATACAAGTATAATGGCCCATTTCAAAGTCAATTTATGGGATTGTAGCCTAATGTATTAGTAATAATGTGTTTATTTTAATGATTTTGACACCAAATGTCATGTCATTTGGTGTCACTGTGTAGAGGATTTAGGTCAGTGTGGAGTAGAAGTAAAAGTATTCAAAATTGGAAATACTCCAGTAAAGTAAAAAATACCTCAAAATCGTACTTAAGTAGAGTACTTGAGTAAATGCACTTAGTTACTACACTGCTGACACAGGGGTGAACCTGTGACCTTCCAATTTACAGTACAAGTCAGAGAGCAGTGGTGTAAAGTAACTAAGTACATTTACTCAAGTACTGTAGTTTTTTTGGACAAGTTTGAGGTATTTTTTACTTTACTGGAGTATTTCCAATTTTCAATACTTTTACTTCTACTCCACTACATTTCAGAACCAAATATTGTACTTTTACTCCACTACAATTATTTGAAAACTTGAGTTACTAGTTACTTTGTAGATCTTGATTATTATTACAAAACATACAGTAACCACTTCAGCCCTACATACATTTCGGCCATTTGAAAATAGCCGATCGACAAGCTCGCAATGCGTCGCTCTGCTATTTTCAAATGATTTGTATACACTTGAAAACTTGAAATGGGACATTCTGCATAATGAGTACTTTTACTTTTGGTACTTTAAGTACATCTTGAAGTCAATACGTGTGTACTTTTACTCAAGCACATTTTGAATTCCGGACTTTTACTTGTAACAAAGTATTTCTATATTGCAGTATTGATACTTTTACTTGAGTAAAAACATTTAGTACTTTTCCGCCTCTCTACCCACTCAGCTACTGTAGGATAAATGAATACTGAGGATTTGATGAGATCTGCGGTAAATGGTAAATGGCACATTTATATAGCGCTTCCATCCGAAGCGCTTTACATTGATTGTGCCATTAACACACACATTCATACACCGATGGCGGAGGAAACCATGCAGGGCACCAACCTGCTCATCGGGAGCAATTCGAGACAAATTCTAGGGGAGTGCCCCAGCCCGGGATCGAACTGGCAACCTTGCGGTTTTCCAGTTCACTCTACCCGGCCACTCTACCCCTGAGCCACTGCCGCCCCGTCATTAAATACATTAAAAGGGTTTGGATAGAAAATAAAACGATACAACTTCATTGTGTTGTTGTGAAGGTGACCAGTTTGTCAAGGAAAACTGCTGTACGAACTGTGGTCAAAGGGGAATTTAACCCATTACAATCTCTGGGTGTAAGCGCGTGCTATGAGCTTGTAGATCTGCTATTTTTATGAAAAATTGTGGAAATGTGTGCAAATCTTTGAATATACATATATATTTTTCAGTGAACAATTTTAACTAAAATTTTTGCTTGAGAATGTGTTGCCCTGGAACAACATATTTTGAGATGGGGGTCCGCGGCCACATACATGTGATTTTGGGGGTCCTTGACGTGAAAAGGTTTGAGAACCACTGATATTAAAGCAACATAAGTATAAAAAATAATAATAATACAAAAATGTTAGGATTTAGAAGACATTTGTAGAATCGCCAGAAGCAAGGATTTGAGTTACAAATGCTCGCTTTGAAAATATCGAAATATATTCAAATATTTGCACAAATGTTCACGATTTTTCAAAAATAGCAGATCTACAAGCTCACAGCGCGGCACTCGGTGCCGCGCTATGAGCTTGTAGATCTGCTATTTTTGAATAGCCCAAATAAATCTCAAAATGACACAGATGCGTTCCCGGATTGAATGGGCTATTGGGCTAAACATGAGTCAACATGGTAAACAGACGTTACAGAACCTGACCTGCCTATTATTGACACAACGTGATGACTCAGTTGTTTGCGGACCCGTCTCCCCTTCGAGGTCTTCAAATGGACAGACGGGCAGCGAGGGCTCACCATTCAACTCACACACACACACGCACGAGGAGAAGAAGACAGTAAAGACAAAAGATGGAGCGACAGAATATACTCCTCTGTCTCGGCTTGTGCATCGTGGCCTCAACCATGGTGAGAATGTGCTATCTGTTTGAATTATTGTCTTCTTTGTCTAAATGTGACTTTTTGTCCATTCTTTTCTTTCTATACTTTTTAAACCTTTTTTTTTTTTTCATCTTCAAAACCTTCAAAATAATGACTTCTGTTTTTATTTGGGAATGGAAAACCCACGTCGCCTGTTCCACGTACACAAAGATTATTTGAATTAAAAAGTCAGAATTTACAAATTCATAACAGTTTTCGATTATTTTTTTGTTTGTTTTTTGTTGAGCTACATCAACAACCTTACCTTCGTTACCTTCAGTAGCCTACGAATCCATGGTGTTGTCATAGAACTCTTTGGGAATAACCCTACTATTTACAACACAACATTAACTATTATTAACTATTTTTGACTCTCAGTATGATATTTGGATTTTATAAGTGAAGAAATATAACAAAAGAAAAATGATTTTAAAGCTGCTTAATGAACGATGGCTTTGTGTCTCTTCCACATTTCTTCACACTACGTAATTTGATGTAGGTCTGCTGCTTTGTTGGTTTTGTCTACAGGTTGTTTCTATAGTCTCTTCCAAGCTCTTGTATTTTATGTTGAGTTAGCTGTGGTTCGTTAAATCAGTGGTTCTCAAACGTATTATAATTTCAAAGACCCCCAGTTTGGTGTGCATTAAACCATTAACAACGGGAACGCATGTGTCATTTTCAGATTTCTTTGGCCATTCAAAAAAAGCAGGTATACAAGCTCGCAGCGCGGCACCAAGTGCCGCGCTATGAGCTTGTAGATCTGCTATTTTTGAAAAATCGTGTAAATTTAGCAAATCTTTGACTATATATTTTTAAGCGAACATTTGTAAAATATTTTTGTTCCAGGGACCCCCCAGAATTTTTTAAATAAAAGATCTACAAGCTCATAGCGCAGCATGAGCTTGAGCTTGTATATCTACTATTTTTGAATAGCCAAAGAAATATAAAAATGACAGAGATTCCCGTTCCCGGATTGAATGTGTTATGGCCACAGACCCCCCATAATTCTGAGGCCCCCATATAGTTACAGACCTGTAAGTGTCCGTTTGGTGTTCCAAACTTTGAATCATCTAGCTGGGAACCCCCTGGAAACCCCCTCAAGTAGCCCACTTTGACAACCACCCCATTAAATGAACTGAAGACGGAAAAGGATGCATCGGTTTGCTGGCAATGGTGGAATTATTCCATGATTCCATGGGTTGCATTGTTCTACTATAGGTCACTCAGGCTCTCAGCATTATTATCTTAATTATGTAACCACTTTAACAATTACTTTTATACTTTGGCTATTCAAAAATATCAGATCTACAAGCTACGTAGCGCGTCACTTCGTGCCGCGCTACGAGCTACGAGCTTGTAGATCTGCTATTTTTGAAGAAACGTGAAAATGTGTGCAAATCGTTGTTTATATATATATATTTTTTGGTACATTTTGAACATTTTCTAATCGATTAGGAAAAAAGTAATGTTTTGGTGAACTATCCCTTTAATACTCCCTCGTAGCTTTCTATGAGGCAAGTTTAGAAAGAAACCTATGTGATGCAATGTAACGATGTTATACGATGCAACGTTATGTAATGCAGTGTTCCTCAAAGTGGTCTCCAGGGACCCCCAGGGGTCCTTGAGAGAGTTCCAGTGGCTAAATGATAGATCGTTAGGAACCAAATAGACCCTGATGGGTCTGTAACTCAGAGAGTGTGCAAATGGAACCA